>NC_056744.1:1117618728-1117643649 GCF_019279795.1 Protopterus annectens | reverse complement strand
TAAACTGGGTTAGGTGAAGCTAGGATGCCCTACAGAACTGCAGTGGCAAAACCAGCTCTGGTTTTTGAGTATAATGGAAGGTGGTAGTGCTTGGTAAAGGTGTGTACTGAACTCCAAGTAGCTGCCTCCAGAATGTCCTTGGTTGGAACCCCCCTGAGAAAGGCTGCTGAGGTTGCTGTAGCCCTGGTAGAATGGGACCCAATATTAACAGGCACTGCTTTCCCATGGTGCGAGTAGCAAAAGCGGATACAATGTGCTATCCATTTGGAGATGGTCTGTTTTGAAATAGCCTTTCCTTGTGAACCTGCAGCATAGGATACAAAGAGTTGGTCAGTTTTTCTGAAGGTCTTTGTCTTATCCAAATAGTAATGTAGCCATCTGTGAATGTCCAAAGAGTGAAGGAGTCTCTCCTTTATTCTGGGGGTTTGGATAAAAGGTGGGCAAATGAACGGTCTGATTCAAAGCCACACTGGATACTACCTTTGGCATAAAAGGTAGGGTTAGTTCGTAAAGAGACTCTGTCCTGATGGAAAATGATAAAAGGTTCCACTGCCATATGTGCCTGTAGTTCTGAGACCCTGTGTGCTGAGGTGATATAGCCAGCAACAGAGCTGTTTTCCATGACAAGTATTGTAGTTCTGCTGAGAAGGCTGGTTTGAAAGGAGGCAGTGTTAATTTTTCTAAAACAAAGTTGAGGTCCCAAGCTGGCGTTGGGAGTTTTCGGGGGGGAGGGGGGTCTTGTATTCTTATCCCCTCTGAGAAACTGCCTTAGTAAAGGGTGGGAGAATATGGGAGGATCCGTATTATATTGAGCTGAAATGGCTGAAGCATGGATCTTAATGGATGAGAAAGAAAGGCCTTTGTGTAGCATCTCAGTTAAGTATTGCAGTATTTGAGGAATGTTTGGTATCCAAGGATTTTGGCCTTTAGCCTGGTTGCACAAAATCTTTTCCATTTGTCTGAGTAAGTTTTTCCGGTGCTGGGCCTCCTGGCCTCCAAAATGACATTCAGGACGTCCTTTGAGAAGTGTTGATTGATAATTCAAGGTATTCTCCATGCAGCTAAATTTAAAGTCCTGAGCTGACTGCGAAGGATCTGAGAGTTTTGCTGAGTCAACAGAAGTGGGAATTGAGGTAAGATCCATGGAGGGCTGTGAGTCAAGTCCTTAGTAATGGGTACCAGTGCTGACAAGGCCAGTCCGGAGCAATGAGGATCATTTGAGGTCTCTCTGATCCGACTTTCAGTAATACCTTGGTCAAGAGAGGTAGTGGTGGGAAGGCATAGACTGTCAATGCTGTCCAACTGAAGGATAGGGCATCCACTTTCCAGGCTAGGGAATGATATGTCCTTGTGCAAAATTTCTGTAGTTGGCAATTGTTGGGGGACGCAAATAGATCTATGTCTGGGCATACCCACCTTTGAGTTATCATTGAAAATACTTGTGGGTGTAGTCTCCACTCCTGAGGATCTGCCAAATTTCTGCTTAATTTGTCTGCCAATATGTTTTCCTTTCCTGACAGGAATTGTGCTTGCAGTTGTACTTGGAAAGTCAATGCTGTGTTCCACAAGGTCATTGCCTGTCTGCATAAAGGGTAGGAGTGTGTTCCTCCCGGTTTATGTACCACATAACTGTGGTGTTGTCTGTCCTTATTAGTAGTTGTCCTGGATGCAAGAGGTCCTTGAAAGCCGTCAGTGCATTTTGAACAGCTAGCATCTCCTTTTGGTAGATGTGTAGATGCATTTGTTTTACGGACCATTTGCCCTGTATGCACTGTCCTGCCATGTGTGCTCCCCAGGGGTAGTCTGAAGAATCTGTTGCCATAGTCTGGTTTGCTGGAGGTAAGACAAAAGGAAGACCCTTGTTTATTTGACATGCTTAAGCCCACCATAGGAACTAAGGCAGGGAATGAGAGGTATACTTGTTTCGAGGCTGTGCCTGTGTTGAGTCCATACACTTTCATGTACCACTGTAATTTCCTCATATGCAGCTTTGCATGTGGAATTAGTTGAATGCAGGATGCCATGAACCCCAATGCCTGCAGGATTTTCCTTGCAGTGAGCTGGGTAAAAGTAGCCATCTTTTTGAAGTATTGAGTCAGTTGTTTTTGTTTGTCTGGCGTGAGATACGCCATCTGGGCCGTTGTATTTAAGCTGGCACCCAGGAATATTATGTGTTGTGAGGGTATTAGCTTTGACTTCTTTTTGTTTACTGTGCACCCTAGGCAACTTAGCAGCTTTGTTACAAATGCCAGATGCTGTAACAGAATGGCCTTGCTGTCCGCTTGGATCAGGCAGTCGTCCAGATATGGATAAATTTGTATTCCTCGTTGTCTGCAGTATGCAATTACTAAAGCCAGGCATTTCGTAAATACTCTGGGTGCAGTAGATAAGCCAAAGGGCAATGCACAGAATTGATAATGCATTGTACCTGCCAAAAATCTGAGGTATCTTCTGCAATCTTGTCTGATAGGGACATGCAGGTATGCCTCTTTGGAGGTCCAACGTTACCAGCCAAGACTCCTTGCTCAGCATGGGAAGAAGCTGCTGTAGTGTGAGCATTTTGAATTTGGGTACCTCCAGGTAAGTGTTTAGAATTGAGAGGTCTAAAATGGGTCTCCAGGCTTTGTCCTCTTGGTACTAGAAATAGTCTTGAGTAAAAACCTTGACCTTGCTCCTTTGTAGGTACGTTTTGAATTGCTTTCATATCCATGAGAGCTGAAATTTGCATTTGTGCCTCTGCCCATTGGTTTGGAGGCAGATTTGGCATGCCTCTCATCCGTGGTAAAGTGTGAAAATGAAATCTGTAGCCTCGGGTAATAATATCCAGAACCCATTTGTCCTTTGTTACAATGCGCCAATTTTGTTGAAATAAGAGCCAGTTTTCCTCCCAAAGGTGCTGCCAGGGCAATTTTGCTTGGCAGGCGAAGAGAGAAGTCATTGTGTTCGTTTCCTGAAGGGTTGAGAACTTTCGTTTTCACCTCTGAGTTGTTGTGTGCCATTGTCTAGGCCTGAAAGAACCTTGTGGCTGGCCTCTGCCCCTTGGGCGTCTGTACCTACCCCTTTGGGGTCTGTCTGATGCAGGAAAGGACCAGTTTTTTGATGGCCAGTTTCTGCTGAAACGAGGAGGTTGTACCTGTAAAAAAAAATCTAACTGTCTGCATGGATTTTGCCGTTTCTTTCATTTTCTTTAAAACTTCCTCTGCTTTGACACCAAATAACACATCTTTCTGCAATGGAGCATCCAATAACTTTGCTTTGACATGTTCTGGTAAGGCTTGCTCTTTTAGCCAAGCATGTCTACGTATTACAGATACTGTGACAGCTGCTCTACATGAGGCTTCCAATGAATCCAAACCACACTAAGGTATGCTTTCCCACCTGTTCTGCTGCATGCAGCAAATCCTGCATCTCTTTGAAATGAGGTTGATCTGTCTGAGGGATCATTTTCTGTTTTAACTGTGTAATCAAGTACTGCTGGTATTTTAGCATGTGGAATTGGCAGTTTAAGGCCCTCATGGCCAAAGTGGCAGACGTATACACTTTCTTCCCCCATCTTTCTAATGCTCTGAAATCTCTTTCAGAAGGTAGTAGATTCTTAGCAGTACAGGCCTTAACCCCTCTGGGACCCTGGGAAATGGTTTTGGGGTCTGCAACAGGGCTTTTATATAGAAACTTATGAGAATCAGGAACTCGGTAGTATCGGTCTGGTTTAGCTGGTGCAGGAGGTAAGGAATCTGGGTTTAGACTAGATTCGGTGTAATCATCATCCAAAATGTCTAAAACTGGAGAAATTGCAAGGGGTCTATGCTGTGGGAGAAGAAGAAACTCACTGAGTCTTTTCTTAAAGTCAGAGTAATCTTGGCCTTCCCAGTGGAAGTGTTCCCTCATGGTGTGTAAAGTTTCTCCAAGAGTAGTCTTCAGGGGGGGAGACCGAGGGAATGGACTCTTCAGCATCTGAGTCTTCATAAGGAGGGAAGGAATAATCCTGGTCCTCAGAGTTAGCTGAGGAAATGGATGCTTGGTCAGAGGAAGGATAATCTTCCTCCAGTCTAGGCCTTTTGTCAGGAAGGGGTTGTGAACCCCTGATAAGGGTAATTAAATCCTCAGCCATCTTAAGCATCTGTTTTTTAGGCATAGGGGCCTGTGGGGGGGGGGGGGGACTGTGGACCTGGTTTCCTAACTTTTAAGGGGGCTTTAAGTTTAGCATAAGGCTTAATAGAGATAGTGGTCAGTTTGAAGACACCTTCAGAAACCGAAGGCCTGTCCAAAATCTCCAGATCACAGTCAGGGTTGGCGTCAGAGGGGTGAGATGGAACCGGCTCCTGAGGCCCTGCTGATTCGGTCTGGGGAGCCGTCAGAATTTCTAAATCTGCAGTAGTCACGGGCTGCGTAGGCGCCTCGCTGAAAAACAGAGAAACGGTGGCAGGCCTTGCTGAGGCCTCAGTGTCTGGTCTTGGTTGCCTGTCCTTATCCTTGCATTTTTTTTAATCATTGCTGATGTCGGTTGCTCCGACGACATGCTATAATTAAATTTTCTGCCAAAATAATGTCGGGCGAAATCTGCCCAACGCTTGATTGTACATTTGTTGAACCTAGCACAAAACTGACAACCAGAGATGTTGTGGTCTGAGCCTAGGCAAGGAATACAATAAGAATGAAAATCCATATGAGGCATTTGCTTCCCACAAGAAATGCAATTATTAACTTTGTCTGACATCGGTCTGAGGCGAGAAAAGTTTCCCCAATGGGGTACTTAGCTTTAGAGAGGACTTCGGGCTGAAATTCGATTCGAAAATCAAGGAGCTAGCCGACCGGCACTTGCGAACTGCTTCTGCTTCGGGCACCGCGCGGCAAGAAAGACTGGAGAAAATGGCGTTGGCTGCCTCTTTTATCCCCCTGTCGCACTGACGTCAGGGAAGAAGCGACGACAACAGACGCCGGACCAAGACTTTGGGATTCGGGCGACTGCGGGACCGCCTGATGGCAGGATAACCGAAGTGTGATGACTGCAGCAGTATAACACGATGAACATATATGGTTCACATGAGATCACTAGAACAGATAAAGTTACAGCAGTCTCTTGCTCACTGTCGTATCATAACACAATAACATTTGAAGTTGTACTGAATTCTAATAATATCACAATTAAAAGGATTCCAGCATATACAACCAACATTAAAGACTTTAAGGACTTCTTTAATAAAGAAACTAAAACTTTTCATTGACATTAATCACACGGGTAACACCCCAGAGATTTTTGTATGGGACTCTTAAAGCATATCTTTTTGGATAGATTACAAGTTGGTAAGCACAAAAAATCAATGGGACAAAGAACTGATAGAGAAAAATAGAGAAGTTAAAATTAGATAGTCAAAAGAAAATTACTGTTTAAGCTATTTATTTTTTCTGTTTTATGTTGTAAAATTTCTAATTATTACTGAAAAAGATTAAAATAATTATTCCATAAAATCCTAAATCCATGCATAAAATGGTCTACTAGAACAAAAATGACGGTTAAATCTAACAGAATCAAAGAATTTCTACTCTTCTAGTAGAAAAAAAAGTTTACTGAAATGGAAGATATTATGAAGGTTTTCTGGGCTCGTTTTAAGAAGATTAATCAACACAAACCAACAATGGATACACAAGATCTAATTAAAACATTTATAAAAAAAATACTGAAAACAGACAAGAGAATCAAAAATAACTGACAAGCCTATATGAATGTCTGAACTCAAAATTTAAATTAATAAGTTAAAACCCAATAAGGCACCTGGAAATGATGGTATAATACGGAACTATACAAAATGCCGACAAATGATGCTTTGAGTATTTTACTAGGGATATTTTCAATAGTTAAAGGACTTATGATAGTATCACCATCCTGGAAATACACCCTAATATCCTCAATTTTAAATGCTGATAAGGACTCAACACAATGTTCTTCATACAGACCAATTTCATTATTAAATACAGATTATACAATATTCATGAAAATCTATGCCTCCAGAATAAAATAATTTCTTCCAGTGTTGATAAACAATGATCAGGCTAAGTTTATAATGAGCGGGAACACTGCTGATAATATCAAGACAATACTACTTTCAATAATTGATTATACTAATAATTTAAAAAAAAAAAAAAAAAAACTTTGGTTAGTCTGGATATCAACAGTGCATTTGATTCAGTTAATTGGGAGTACTTACTATTAGTACTGGAGGAATGTAATTTTACAAACTTTTTTTTTTAATTAAATCAAACTTCTCTATGAGAACTCCTTTGCATACATTAAGATAGGCTAATATACTCCCCAATCAATCATGACTACTAAAGGTACTAAACAGGGTTGTCACTTGTCCCCATTGCTTTTTTTGCAAAGAACTACTGGATAAACAGACTTAACTATTCATTGCATTTCTTTTTCTGTTTAAAAAGCTTTGTGTTATAGTAGATACAATTGTAAATAGTTATTTATCACTGTAAAACATACATATTAGAATAATTATCATCACATATTAATGCCTTACTGTTAAAATGTTAAATAAAAACAGAGAAAAAAAAAGCTGACTGGGTGAATAAGGATGTGATGATGAACATCATTTACATTTAGTATCATCAAGGAACTGGAAATAGGAAAGGAGTTAACATGCTGTGAATCCAAAACTGGACTCACAAGCACTTTTTTCTTTGGCTCTAGGAACACACTCAAAATAAAAACCCTTCCCTACCCTGGAAGTATGAACTGGATGCATCATTCCTTGGGACAGCATGTGATGAACAGGTGGAAACAAAAAAGTCTGATGTGGAGGGTGAGGAATGACCCCCTAGAAAGGAGGAATTTCCTCCCACTGCTAACTATAGCCCTGATGAATGATTTGCACAGCCCATTTGTGTAAAACAATCTGTTGCCAAACAGAAAAACAGATTCAGACTTTTTGGAAGAAAAGAGGGGCCAGGGTGGAAGAGAGTCACAAGGTCTCGAACAAACTTTCAGACTTGTTGGACTGTCCTTGGTTATGGGAGGTTCTGTACTTCTCTTTGGAACCCCCTTACCATTTCTGTTTATCTGAATTTTGTTGAGACTGTTTTATTCTGTTGCCCCCCCACCCTTTTGCCAAAACTAGACAAGTTGATAAAAAAATCCCTTGGGGAATTTGGAAAAGGAGGGCTGAAAAATCTGAGATTTTCCCTGAATCAGTTTGCTCCTTTCACCACACTTTTGATCACCTCTGTGGCAGAGGGGTCAAACACTAAACTTTTACCCAAGGGAGAATTTAAATCTCATTTTTATCTGTGAGGTTCTGAGAATGCAACCATGTAAAACTCCTCAAAACAGTACCAGTGGCCATAAGTCAGTTCACTACCTATTGTCTGCAGCATGTGTACAAATTATTTACAGCACATTTGTCTTCACAAGAAGAAACTGCAGATAAAACATTCCGCATACTTTCACACTTTGTCAGAGCAAACTTGAACATATGGGCCTCAAAATTCTGCAATCAAAGTCAATAACTTTCCCACCCTTATCAGAAAGGGTAGGATTGCAAATACTTAAGTACCTAGCAGCAGTAGAATCAACTAAAGCAAAGTCTGGTAGGTCAGGCTTGGGAATTGTGTATAAAAATTTAAAAGCAAGACTGAGGAACTTTCTACATCCTGCCTGCCTTTTAGGGACAGCTAGCTGACCACCAGGAAAATAGCAGGCAGTAACTCACATCCTTTAAAGCAGGCAGACCAGGAGGCATGGATGTAGGTTCTGGAAAATGCTTATGTAATGTACAATATTTTCTGAGACACAAACACTCAGTATTATCCCACTAAAACACTAGCACATTCTAGCAACAATCTCAGAGAAAAAGAAACACACACAGGAAGAATCAGAAACTGAGCCCTCCTCAGAGTCTGAATCAGAAATCTAAGGAAAAAACCTGAATCTTGAAACTTCAGGACAAGAGGAAAAAAACTTTCTTTACCAGAAACTACTTTACAAGAATAAACAGCTTGAATTAAACCCTGAGCTACAGCCAGTAAACTACTTCTAACCAAAGAAAATTGAGAAGCAGTAGATACATACTCTGTTTACGGTTTCTTTTTGACAGGAAAAATGGGGCAAGCAGAGTTTACTAATGGCAACAGCTGCTTTCCTAGGGATGGGTAAAGCATTCTGACAACAGGGAAACCTTCCTGTTTCTCTAAGGCCAACAAGAGCGACCCCAAACAGCTGTAGAGAATGTGACTAACCCCGCAGTCCACAGTGGCTGTAGGTGCTACTCCAGAAGGATCCGGTGTAAAAGTAGTCAGAGTTGTAACAAATGGACACAGTAGAGTCACCCATCTGCAGTTGAAGCAAATTACTAGCCTGCTGTGCTGGCAAAGGCTGTTTGCTTAATCTTTTCATTCTGTGGCTTGAAGGCATGGGCCTGGTCCATGATCATGCTGAAAATGGTGCCACACTGACAGGGAAGACATGCAGCATTTGCTGGTAAACACTGCTAATCCACAAAAGTTACTTTTTGACCGAAAACAATCACAGTAAAAAGCACTACAAAACATTATGCCAGCCCCACAAAAGAAAAATAAACACCATTTCTCTACAGAAAAAAACATTTTCAATTACTTTCATTACTTTTAAGCTGACAGAAAAAATGAGTGCTCCATTTAAACGCATGTTACAGTCTTGACAGTCCATTAAACATAACACTCCTAGCTTTAAAATAACTTTCCCTGAGAGGGAAAGCAATGAAGCATCAACAATAAGAAAATGGAAGTTTTATTTATTTTTTTTTTAAGGAAACTTATCTGCCCAGCAAAGGAAAGCACAAGCCAACCACTGATCCTTAAAAGCCTCAAAGGAGTGTATTCTTTGGTGGTAGTAAAGCTCTGAAGGGCTTTGCTCCCAAACTTGTCTTTTACATCATCTCAGCTTAAGCTGCTTGGCAGTTTGTGTCTGTGAAAAGTGCCCTGAAGCTTTGGAAGCTGGCAGGCTTGTTATATACTTGGCAGAATATAACCCTTAGTGCTAAGGTGACTGTAGCAGTGATCAATATAATGGACATATTCACATTTCCAATTACCTCCTGTACACTTGGTGGCTCAGATGATTTCTATGTATGAGTAATGATTTTTTTTGCCAGTAGCATTAATAATTTTATCAGTGCCTTTCAAAAAATTGGCCCGGTAATTTTCCCACGCAAGCTAAGCAAAAACTGCCTGTTTATGACATACCTTTCCTAAAATTCCCTAGCAAAGGACAAGAGTTCAAGGAAGGAATGCACCTTTGAAAAAAACCAAAATACACAATTGCAACTTCCCTCTCCTCTGCTGTACATATTCAACATTGCTGGATAACATGCAAGTATATTCTAGGTTACCTCTCCAGGTTATAAAAATAATTAAGCCACTCCCGTGCAAATATTCTCAATTTCCTAGCTCGTTACTTTTTAAGTACACTGCAACTCCCTCTTCATTGGGGCTTGCCAAATGCCATCGCCAAGTGTTTATGTCAATCTTCTCACAATTCTCTTAAAACTAACTTTTTTGGTAATCTATGTGACCACACACTTGTAACCAACTACACCACACTCCGGTCAAAGGTATAAAACAGTAAGTGGTTCACGCAGCTTGAACAGCAATACAAACAGCAGGTCTATTTAACTCAAACCCCGTAACTGCAAACGAAGTAGTAAAACACACCAATCCACATCCAATAAACCTCGCTCCAATCTGCATACACCAAACGCCAAAAATTAACGAAATCTTCTTTTTAGAACTTCTTTATTGTAGCAACTATAAAAACACCTTGGACATATAACTCTTCCACCAGTTTAGCGCTTTCATCTGCAAAACGCAGACTTCCTCAGAACTGGTGAATACACAGCAATTTCCTTATTTATTTAAATTTTGGCGCCATTTCTCTGGTTCCTTAAAGCAGTATGCAGAGTACTACAATGTTGAACATTATACGTGTAGAATATACCCCTCCTTTTTTATATAAAAACATTAATTACTCAGTGATAGTTAATAATATAAGAAAATGAAACAAAATCCTTAGTGATAACCCAATGTCTTGTCGAAAATATGATGCAATTCATGTACTTTCACTCTTAATAAACCAATCCATAAATACATAAATAGCAATACATATTAAATACACATTTATTATTATACAACTAAATTGGATAATAATCAATGAATATAATAAATATTGTAAATTAATCAATAAATATTGTTTAAAAATTGTTTAAAATTCATAAAAAACTATTTCATTTTAAAAAACAACATGAATAATTTAAATGAGTGGAAGTACACAATGACTTAAGATAACTAAAAATGAATTTGAAATTATGCATCCAGTACCAAGAATGGTTTGATGCTAATATATTCGTTGATACCTGGACTCCTGGTTGAATCGGTGAGCATCTGCCATTTGCTTTCCTTACAGGCTAGTCTAGTTTTCCAGTCACCCTCATAAATATTTCCTAGTTCTTGATCTATAACACAAAATAAAAAAATATGATTGTCCCCATTTTCCTTAATATGAAGGTAAAGGGCATTTTTACTATCTTTCTTTTTAATTCTATAGTAATGTTCATAAATCCTTTTCTTGAGTTGTCTTTCTGTTTTGCCTATGTAATAGGCCGAACATATCTGACAACAAGCTAAATACACTATTTGTTTGCTAGAACAGTGTCCTCCTATACTTCTGATCATAGTCCTATTTGTATCACCCAATCGAATGTGCGTACCAGTGTAAACATATTTACACTGGTTACATCTGAATGAATGTTTTTATATAAAAAAGGAGGGGTATATTCTACACGTATAATGTTCAACATTGTAGTACTCTGCATACTGCTTTAAGGAACCAGAGAAATGGCGCCAAAATTTAAATAAATAAGGAAATTGCTGTGTATTCACCAGTTCTGAGGAAGTCTGCGTTTTGCAGATGAAAGCGCTAAACTGGTGGAAGAGTTATATGTCCAAGGTGTTTTTATAGTTGCTACAATAAAGAAGTTCTAAAAAGAAGATTTCGTTAATTTTTGGCGTTTGGTGTATGCAGATTGGAGCGAGGTTTATTGGATGTGGATTGGTGTGTTTTACTACTTCGTTTGCAGTTACGGGGTTTGAGTTAAATAGACCTGCTGTTTGTATTGCTGTTCAAGCTGCGTGAACCACTTACTGTTTTATACCTTTGACCGGAGTGTGGTGTTTTTTGGTAATCTGCTTAGAAGTCTCTTATTTCTCACATCCAGGTTTATAACTTCAACTGCATTCAAGCCAAACTTCCATTTAAGAATCCAGGGAGTTACAGGAGCACCCTAAAACCTGTAACAACTAAATTCTTGAGGGGGGAAAATGCTGATATCTAGTAATTCTAGTCAACATAATTTTTTTTTATCTCCCTTTAAGTCTAGCGTAAATTACTCCACAGGTTATGAAGTCAATTGGTGTTCTCAAATTAATTGGTCTACCTTTTCCCTTTCCATTGATTTACCACTTTGTTTGAAATGTTCCCAGTAAACTCCTATGAACCTATAAACAGATTCTTTCCTCCACTTGAACCACTTTTGCAAATACCACCCCAATTCCATGATTCCTTCCATCTCCAAACCCTATAAGTAAGAGTTCAAATTGCCACAATTTAGTAAGTTTGCATTAGAGAGGGGCTTTTCACCAAATTACATATGCTACTAATCTGAAAGTTCCTGAATGTAGTATTTATGGTCCGACTGGAGTTTATGGGATGTTTCTAAGACAGACTCTTCTGGAGGAAGAAATGCAGTCCATCACATCAGCACTGTCAGCCTTTCTCAGCAGAATATGCCCACTGCAGAAGAGTTCTGGAATTTATGGCCACTTCTATCCTTCTTCCTTTTGCAAACTGCACATGGATTTTTCAAATAAGTTTGGGATACACACACTTCATAAAGCTCGGAAATGGCACTGGAGGGGGGGGGGACTCCTACAGTATGGCAGATAAGTTAACCAATCCGGGAGTCCCAACTCCCAAGCTCCACTTGCCTGTTTTCCCCCCTGCATTTTTAAGGCTGCATGAAAAGGCTCCTATCCCTAGGCTTCTAGCTCGGTTTTTGGTCCAGGTGTGTCATTGCCAGCTTTCCACCTGCCGATTCCTAGTATGGCATGTGTGAGGAACTCAGAAAGTCAATGTAATCATCAACCCTCTCTGCCCCCCCATCCCCTACACGGGGTTTAGGAGTTGTGTCTGTCTCTCTCTGCGTCCCTCTCTCTCTGCGTCTCTGTGTGTCTCTCTCTCTCTTTTCTGCACGTGCCCAAACCATCATCTTTCCTGTTTGACTTTTTCCACAACTGAAGCTAGTTTGGCTTCTGCTCTTTTGTCCTTCGGTCCCACAGTATGCATCCTACCACCAGTCTCAGGCACTTCACCGCCATCAAATATAGTTTAGTCAACTGCTCTGCCTTTTACTGCCCAGGTTTCTGTACCATACCATAGTACTGGTCACACCACTATTTGGTACACCTTTACTTTTCAGCTTCTTTGGGACTGTTCTGTCAAAAACTACACTGATGCTGTGCCAGTTAGCTGTAGCTCATATGACTCTAGCTTTGACCTCCTCATTCAGACTTCCTTTCTTCTCCCAGATACTTGAAGCTGTTAACCTGTTCCACTATCTTCCTTCTAATCTCGTCTCATCTTACTTCTTGCCATTACAACTGTCTATCTGTACTCTGTTTCATCCCATGTGCCTTCAGCAAACATCAGGGGAATGGAATGCAAAACTGAAGTTCCTGCTCAGAGTCTGCCTGTAATGCCAGGTCATCTGAAAACCTTACATTTGTTGGTCTGCCCCCTTCAACCTAATTTTCTAACTTTTAACCAGTAACTTATAGTCCAGTTTATCTCCAGGGAGGGTAAACTGCATAAACCGTTTAAAACTGCTACTTATTGTGTCATGATCCTGAATGTAATAAGTTTGACCTTATCTGTATAAATACATGCACTCATTTCTGTAACCTGTATGTAACCACTATTTTGCTAATGGTACTATATGTGTATGCGCATTATGAACCTTGGAGCTTTTCTTCCCGGGCCTCCAATGAAAATGGACATATATCCAGTCAGACTATCCCAGTTAACAAATATAAAATAAAATAAATAAATAAATAGTCTTGATGCACAGCCTTCAGGACCTTTTAAGCGGATCAGTTGAAATATCCCAATGGAAAGCAAGGAAGTCATTAAGGGCTTGCAGCACCACAGTAACACAAGTTGGAGTCAGACCTTTAAAGGAGGTCAGGAGAAAGGTTGCCTTTAGAAAGGCTTTAGCACCACAGTAACACAAGTTGGAGTCAGACCTTTAAAGGAGGTCAGGAGAAAGATTGCCTTTAGAAAGGCTTTAGAAGTTTTCAAAATGCAAGTGACAAAATCATTTGTTCTCTCATGAAAATTTGATAAGGCTGCTGCCTGAAATTTAAATGATAGAGTAACTGGCACCGGCATGACCGACACCAACACAACCCAAATGACACAGCCCGCAGACTCAGTGTGCCACTCAACCACAGCCAATAAAACAAAACAAATCCAACACACTAGTCATAGGTGACTAGTGTCAGGCACACTGATGTCCCACTCACCAGGCTAAACTTTTAGTTATGTACTCACCATTAACTTCAGATGTTTGGGATCCATCTCGCCTACATTCTGACTGATGGGTTCGGAGCCGACCCTCGGCTCCGACTCGGCACGCTTATGCCAAAGAGCGTAGTCTCTTATTGGCTGAGCTTACTATATCCCAGGATGCACCACTACCAATCCCCCAGATCTAGTTTGTCCGCATACATGCACACATGCACGCACTGCTTATATAACATTGACAGATGATACAAGATAAAAAACAGTAGAACTCAAACCGTTCAATCTCTTCTGATCTCCAAGGCAGGGGGAAGGAGGGTGGGTATTAGGAATGAGCAGATGGATCCCAAACATCTGAAGTTATGGTGAGTACATAACTAAAAGATGTTATGTGATCCTATCTCGCCTACATTCTGACTGATGGGACAGCGTCCCTAGCACCTGAATCCTGGGTGGCTCACTGGAAAACACTCCTGAGTACCGTGGAACCAAATGATGCTCGCCCTTTAGATGTTACATCCAATTTATAGTGGGAAACGAAAGTGTGCGGGTTGGACCAAGTAGCCGCAGCACAAATCTCAGAAATAGCGAGCTTGGAATGGAATGCAACAGAGGTAGCCATAGCTCTAGTAGAGTGGGCTTTGACGGATGTTGTAAGTTGTTTATTTGAAGTGGAATAAGCCTGAGTAATGCAATCTCTAATCCATTTGGCAATAGTAGCTTTAGTGATGGTTTTTCCCAGTTTGTTATCTGAAAAGGACACAAACAATTGATCTGTTTTCCGAATTTGTTGAGTCCTATCTAGATAGAAGCGCAATTGCCTGTGAACATCCAATGTATGGAATGTGTATTCCGCCTTGTTTGAAAATTTTGGAAAGAAAACTGGTAACTCCAAGGACTGTTGGAGACAGAGATTAGAACAAACTTTTGGAACAAAAGATGGGTTAGGCCTAAGTGATACTCTATCCTTGTGAAAAATCAAGTACGGTGGTTTGATAGATAGGGCTTGAAGTTCTGAAACTCTTCTTGCAGAGGTAATTGCAACTAAGAAGGCAGTTTTCCAGGACAGATATTTCAACTCACATGTAGCAGCTGGTTCAAACGGGGAAGATGTTAAGGCACGGTACCAAATCAAGATCCCACGGAGGCGCAGGATGAAAAACTGGGGTCTTAAAAGTACAGCACCTTTCATGAAAGTTTTACATAATCTGTTGCTCATCAACGGGGGGTCTATGGATTAGTGAAATTTGGAGATAGCTGCTAGTTGGACTTTACTATTAGTAGAGACTGAAGATCCTTGATGAAACAAGGATGTTAAAAATTTCAAGACCTCTGGTATCGGGGCAGTAATAGGGTCTAAGCCTTTAAGTTGAGCCCAGATCGCAAACCTCTTCCACTTACTGTGATACAATTTCTTAGTGGAGGGTTTGTGGGCTGAAGATAAAATGTGAATAACTTCCGGGTCCAAGACGTGATTTCTGACTAAAGTCGGAAGTGGAGGAGCCAAGCTGTTAGTTTCAAAGTGTGAAGGGACTGGTGCTGTTGTCCCGACTGATGAATCAGAAGGTCCGGAATTAGATCCAAAAACCAAGGACCGTCCAGAGCAAATTTCTTTAGGTAGGGGAACCATACCTGACGAGGCCAGTACGGAGCAATTAGAATCATTGTGGACCCCAATTGGGAAGCTTTCTGGATGACTTTGGAGAGGAGCGGAACTGGAGGGAAAGCATAAAGTAGTCCTGCTGGCCAAGGTTGGACTAGAGCATCCGTAGCTGCCTCCCCTTGACGCGGGGTCAAGGAAAAGAACCTTCTGCACTTCGTGTTTTGTGGTGTCGCAAATAGGTCGCAGCACGGGGTCCCCCATCTTTTGAAAACCTGAGCTGCTACTGTTTCGCTCAGGGACCACTCGTGAGGAGAGAGAATAGTCCTGCTTAATCTGTCCGCCAATACATTGGATTTTCCTGGAATGTGGGTCGCTACCAGGAAGCGGTTGGTAGCTACCGCCCATTCCCACACCCTCATGGCTTCTCTGCAAAGGGGGTAAGATCTGGTCCCTCCTTGTTTGTTTAGATACCAGACAACTGACATGTTGTCTGTTTGGATAGTGATAATGCCTTGAGGGAGAAACTTGTGGAGGGCCTGTAGGGACAGAAGTACAGCCCTCATTTCCAACACATTGATATGGAGTAATGTTTCATTCGGAAGCCAAGAACCCTGAACTGACCTGCCCAGACAATGCCCCCCCCCCCACCCCGTCTGGGAGGCATCCGTTGTCAAGGTGGCCACCGGAGGGGGTATGACAAAGGGTCTTCCCTGATTCAGATTGGATGACTGAAGCCACCAGCGGAGGTCCCGTTTGCACGTTTCTGTAATCAGTATGTGATGATTGAGAGGCCGATCCTGAAAAGACCATTGTGTCGATAACAGCCACTGAAGAATCCTCATGTGCAATCTTGCCAGAGGAACTAGAAGAACCGTGGCAGACATTGAACCTAGAAGTTGCAGGACCAACCTGGCTGGGGCTTTGGATGTTAGAATCAGGGCTCGGACTTGACCTTGTAATGTTTGTATCCTTTCGGAAGGAAGGAAGACTCGCATCAATTTTGAATCTATCTCTGCTCCTATGAATTTTATGCGCTGAGAGGGCAGTAAGACAGACTTTAACCAGTTGAATGTAATTCCCAGGGAAGCACCCAGGGAGATGGTGGCTTGTAGGTTCTCTAGTAGTAGATGCCTGGTGGTGGCAGTCAGGAGCCAGTCGTCCAGATAGGGAAACACTTGGAATCTGAGACTCCTCAGGTGAGCAGTCACTACTGCCAAGCACTTGGTGAACACCCTGAGGGCTGTGGTGAGACCAAAGGGCAGTGCACAAAATTGGAAATGACTGTCTCCCAGGCTGAAGCGCAGATACCTCCTGGACGCCTGATGTATCGGTATGTGATAATAGGCGTCCTTGAGATCTATGGAGCACATCCAAACATCCTTCTCCAACAATGGGAGAATGGATTGTAAAGTGACCATTCGGAATTTGGACTTCATGACGGACTGGTTTAGTTTGCTGAGATCCAAAATGGGTCTCAGGTCCCCTGTCTTTTTTGGCACTAAAAAGAACCTTGAGTAAATTCCGGATCCGATCTGGTCTGCGGGGACCGGTTGGATGACTCCTTTTTCTAGCAGCTTTGAAGCTTCTGCGGCTGCTATTTCCCTCTGACTGGGTGGTGGGTCCGGGATTTTTTTGGACGGTGGGGGTGAGTGTGTGAAGGGAATGGTGTAACCTCCGGCAATAATCCGAAGCACCCATCTGTCCTGAGTAATAGACTCCCAGGCTTTTAGGTGCTTGGCAAAACGGCACCCGACTGGCTCCGGAGCAGCACAGCCGGGCAATCCCTCATGAAGTGTGGGAGGCTGAAGAGCCACGAAAGGACTCGCGGTCTCCAGTGTTGCGGGGCCCTCTGCCGCCTCTGGGACGGCATCTCCCAGAAAAATTTCCCTGTCCTCTGCCTCTGGAAGGGGAATCTTCCTGCTGTTGAGGAAAGAACTTCTGTGATTTGCGGAACCACATCTTCCCTCCTCTTTTAGCCTTGGGATAAGGCCGAAAGGGAGTGGAATAACGTGCTCCAACGGCAGATAAAGTTTTTCCCTCTTGCTCACAGCGGGTAAGAGTGTCTTTTACCTTGGGTCCAAACAAAGAGGACCCATCGAAGGGAGCGTCGGCGAAGGAAGACTTGAAGGCCTCTGCGAAATGACACAAACGGAGCCAGGCTGGTCTCCGTAGAGCCACGCCTGTGCCTGCCGCTCTGCCCGCCCCTTCGGCCGCATATGAAATGAGCCTCATGGACGAGTTAGAAATCGAGGTAAGGATAGCCAACTGAGAGCTAACCGACTGGGCTAGCTGCTCAGGTAGGTTACCTGAGAGGGAGTCTGACAGCTCCTTGACCAGATCCCTCTGCAGTCTGGTGAAATGTGCCAAATAATTCAGGGACCTCAGAGTAAAGGCCGCTGAAGTCAGGGTGCGCTTCCGTGCGGTCCATGCTCCTAGACTCCTTATTAGGAGGATGGACGGACGTTGAAGCCTCTGCCACGTCCTGCTGTGTAGCAGATGCCACCACCATGGCATCTACAGCCACGCCTTTAGTCAAGAACTCCTTCTCGGGTGGGGCAGACAAGAATTTGTTAGGGCGAGAAGGGACTGGTTCCACAGTATCTGGGTGTTCCCACGCCCTCCGACAAACCAAATCCATGAGCTCGAAGGGCGGAGACACCCAGGAGGCGGAGGGCTGAGCCCCGAAGGCCTTGAGAAGCACTGACTCATCAGAGGAGGGGGGTTTGGAAATCCAGCCGCCTCGTTGCTTAAGGATCTCTAGAATGTCTGCAAATGAGACATCATCTGAGGATGACCTTGGGGACCCCTCCGCATCATCAAGATCAGTGTCCGATGTAAGAGACTCGGGGGAGTCCACGTGCTTCCTCTTGCATGATCTCTTCCTCGGGGGCTCCTCCGAAGACAACTCAGAAGAACCCTCAGGAGGAGGGGAACCCCCAGTGGGGGTAACCTCAGGCCCCGGGGCTCCGCTGCCTAGAGACAGAGGAACTGCCAAAGACCCAGTCTCCATGCCCAGGGAAGGTGCCGGTAAAGCCGTAGAGATGGCCGAAGAAGACTTGGCCAAGGCACTCCTCATAGCTCTGAAAGCCGGACCCCCAGAATCCTGGGAGTGTCCGGCTTCCTGAGCCATAATAGCAGACGGAAGTCCCGCGGCCGAAGCACCAAGAGGTAGGCTCGGAACCGACAACATCGGTCCCGAAACGTCTCCCCCGGGTCCAGCCAAAGAAGTCCGTGTGCTAAACTCAGACCCGAAGGCCGGGGTTGGAGTAAGGGTCGGAGCCGACCCTAGGATTTTTACTGGCTCCCTCAGCACCTGCTCCAACGGAGCTGAAGCGGTCGGAGGAGGAATGGCAATGGAGTGGGCTATCGGGTCCGAAACCAATTGGGTCGGAGCCGAAACAAATTTTTGAAAGACTGGGGACTGGAACAGTCTTTGGAGCACTCTGTCTATATCCGGATCTGACATCCTTGATGACCTGGAAGAGACCGAACGGGTCCGAGTAGGTCTCTCCAACGGCTCCACGGGACTAAGGGACCGGCTCCGAGGCGACTCGATAACTATCGGCGCCGATGGAGTGGCCAACTCAATTTCCATCGGTGCCGAAGAGGACTTCGGCGCCGAGGAGGAAGTGTCTGAGCGGACAACCTTCATCGGCTCAGAGATCAGTGGGCCCATGAAGGTGACCCGCCTCTCGATGCCCCAGCCGTCGGCTCCGAGCCCAGAGGAGTCGAGACTGGAGGCATCGAGGCAGACCATTCCACCCTCGGCTCCGAAGTCCGTGGAGCCGAAGGAGAAGCCTGCCTATGTCTTTTGGCGGTCGGGTCCGACGGACTGGTCGGAGCCGACGCCCTTTTCTTTTTAGAAAAAGGAGAGGATGCTAAAGCTTCTTCAAAAGAGGGTTTTATAAGACCTTTCAAAATAAGTTTATTTTTCCTCTCTTGGAGGACCCTCGAGGAAAAAGCGTGACACACGCTGCAGGACTCCTGCAAATGTTTGGCGCCCAAACAATATACACAGAGAGAGTGGTCGTCTGTGATAGACATCTTAAAACTGCACTTAGTGCACTTTTTAAATCCTGAAGGCCGAGGAGCCTGTGACATTATGGCAATCCAAACAGTACTAGCCAAAAAAAAAAAAAAAAAAAAAAAAAAAAAAAAAAAAAAAAAAAACACAAGAAACACACTGTCTAACACTATAGAATTTTCTTGCTCCCTCTTTTCTTTACTTTTCTGTCCTTATATGAGGACTAACACAACACCAAAAGAAGAAACAGATCCACTAAACCTAAAATAACAGGAACTGGCCAACAACGAAATGACAGGGGGAAGGCCCTTCAACTCCTATGGAACCTAGTCTGTCAAAAAACGGTCACTACACAATATTTTCACCAAGGAAAAAACTCAATCAAGCACAAAAAACCACTAGATAGCTGTTAAAACAGCTTTTTGTTAAATTTTAAAGAAGATCCTGACAGGAAAGTTAGTGAAAAAAAACACTACTTAGCTCAGCCAAGCTCGAGACCACGTCTTCACTTGTTAGCGGCAAACGAGATATGGGGGATTGGTAGTGGTGCATCCTGGGATATAGTAAGCTCAGCCAATAAGAGACTACGCTCTTTGGCATAAGCGTGCCGAGTCGGAGCCGAGGGTCGGCTCCGAACCCATCAGTCAGAATGTAGGCAAGATAGGATCACATAACATCAAGGAGAAGGTTGCTGTCAGCTGCCTGCCGGGTGCCAGGATCCGCCATATAACCCACGCACTCAGGTCACTCCACTTCTTTCGGCTGCTCCCGTCAGGGGTTGCCACAGCAAATCAACTGTTGCCATTTCTTTCTGTCCTCTGCATCTTGCTCTGTCACACCAACCGCCTGCATGTCCTCTCTCACCACATCCATAAAACTTTTCTTAGGTCTTCCTCTTTTCCTGTTACCTGGCAGCTTCATCCTTAACATCTTTTTCCAATATACTCTGCATCCCTCCTCAGCACATGTCCAAACCAATGTAATCTTGCCTCTCTGGCTTTGTCTCCAAACCTTCCAACCTGGGCTGACCCTCTAATATACTTGTTCCTAATCCTGTCCATCCTCATCACACACAGTGCAAATCTTACCATCTTCAACTCTGCCACGTCAAGCTCAGACTCCTGCCTTTTTGTCAGTGCCACTGTCTCCAACCCGTATAACATAGCTGGTCGCACTACCCTCTTGTATACCTTCCCTTTCACTCTTACTGGTACTAGTCTGTCACAAATCACTCCGGACACTTCTCCACCCACTCCATCCTGCCTGTACTCTCTTCTTCACCTCTCTTTCACACTCACCATTACTCTGAACTGTTGATCCCAAGTACTTAAACTCATTCACCTTCGCCACCTCTACTCCCTGCATCCTCACCATTCCTCTGTCCTCCCTCTCATTCACACATATATTCTGTCTTAGTCCTGCTGACCTTCATTCCTCTTCTCTCTAGAGCATATCTCCACCTCTCCAGGGTCTCCTCCACCTGTTCCCTACTCTCACTACAGATCACAATGTCATCTGCAAACATCATAGTCCACGGGGACTCCTGTCTGATCTCACCTGTCCATCACCACTGCAAATAAGAAAGGGCTCAGAGCTGATCCTTGATGTAATCCCACCTCCACCTTAAACGCATCCGGCACTCCCACCGCAGATCTCACCGCTGTCACACTACCCTCGTACATATCCTGTACCACTCTTGCATACTTCTCTGACACTCCCGACTTACTCATATAATACCACAACTCCTCTCTAGGCACCCTGTTATATGCTTTCTCTAAATCCACAAAGACACAATGCAACTCCTTCTGACCTTCTCTGTACTTCAACAACATACTCAGAGCAAACCTCGCATCTGTAGTGCTCTTTCCTGGCATGAAACCATACTGCTGATCACTAATCACCTCCCTTTTTAACCTAACTTCCACTACTCTTTCCCATAACTTCATGCTGCGACTGATCAGTTTAATCCCTCTGTAGTTACTACAGCTCTGCACATCACCCTTATTCTTAAAATTCAGTACCAAAACACTTTCTCCATTCCTCAGCCATCCTCTCACTTTCCAAGATTTCATTAAACAATCTAGTTAAAAACTCCACTGCCATTTCACCTAAACACCTCCATGCTTCCACAGGTATGTCATCTGGACCAACAGCCTTTCCGTTCTTCACCCTCTTCATAGCTATCCTTACTTCCTCCTTGTTAATCCACTGCACTTCATGATTCACTATCCGCACATCATCCAACCTTCTCTCCCTCTCATTCTCTTCATTCATCAACCCCTCAAAGTACTCTTTCCATCTGCTCAACACTCTCCTCGCTTGTGAGTACGTTTCCCTCATTATCCTTTATCACCCTTTACCTGGCTGCACATCTTTACTAGCTCAGTCCCTCTGTCTAGCCAATCGGTATAGGTCCTTTTCTACCTCCTTAGTGTCCAACCTTTTATACAACTCTTCATACGCCTTATCCTTAGCCTTCGCCACCTCTCTCTGCTATGCACCTCATCTCCTTATACTCGTCTACTTTCTTCATCTCTTTGACAATCCCACTTTTTCTTCACCAACCTCTTTCTCTGTCACTCCACAAGTACAAATATGACTCTGTCACTGTCCATGTTGGTGTGAACGACCAGAGACACATCTCCCTGGACTACATGAAGAAAGACATGGAAGAACTCTCCGATCTTGTAGCCAGGCAGGTATGACCCTAGCCCCGAGTAGCATTCTGCCATCACCCAGAATGATACCGCAGTACAAGGACAAAATGATTGACTTCAACAATTGGCCAAGCTTCTGGTGCCATTCTAAAGGGATCCAGTATCTGTCTGCCTGGGATGACATGGTCGACAGACCACAATGCTTTGCCAGAGATGCCCTGCACCTGTCACCCCTGGATTCCGGATACTGGCTAAGGTTCTTGCCACCCCTATAGTGCCTTTTTTAGGCAAGGTTCAAATGACAAATGCATCACCGTAACAGGAACAGGCAAGTAAAAATGGTGGGTGATGCTAGAAGTCTAAATCTCAAAATGCACCCACTCGAGGCACTCCTTAAAATGGAGAGCATGGATATCGGTGCAGTAACCGAGACCATGTCCAAGGCTCCAGCGAGCACCCCTGCACTACCAGGCTAGAACTCATACCACACTTTTCGGCCATGTAACCTGGACCGGAATACCAAAGGTGGAGGTGTGTCCATATTCATTAAGGATATCCACAGCTCCAGGCTAGTTGCTCAGCATAATGCAGCCGAGGTTACCCAAGTGCAACTAACTCTGGGCAAAACTGCAATCCAAATTGTAGCTTGCTACAGATCCCCCACCATGCCCCAGGATTCCCACTCCTCTTTTCTTGATGTACTGGACAATATTAGGATTCAACAAAATACCCTAATAATGGGCGATTTCAACTACCCCACCCATTAACTGGGAAAACTACTCATGTACCAACTCCTTCGCTCAACTCTTTCTGGAATTCATAAACTCCATTGCCCTGGATCAACTTATCGACACCCCCACCAGGGGCAACAATATCCTAGATCTAGTCATTACCAACATGAGTGACCAGTGTTCCACACCTGAAGTCAACACCTAATTGGTCCGATCTGACCATAAGCTAATTACCCTAGATATCCACATCCTGCCCCCATTAAGGAAACCATGGTAAAAATTTTCTCCAAAGCCAACTTCATGCTTAAGACAGAAGTGGTGAACTTCAGGACACCCATGCAGATTGACAATACAGTTACAACTACTGAATCCTACACAATTGCACTTCATAAGCACTTACACGAGTGCATGGATCGTGCTATCCTATCTAAATGGAACCAAGATGCTATCCTCCAAAAAAAAGGAAGCCAATCTGGTGGTCCCCTGCCATAAATAAACTGTACAACAGAAGGAAGAATCTGTTGCAAAAGAGAGTAAAATCCCATGAGTGGAGGAGCTTCCTGGTCAGCCTCAGTAAGAAGCTTTGATCCCGGATAAAATCCTCCAAAGCTAGTTACAAAAACAAAATTGCCACGGAATCTAAAGATAACCACAAAGCATTCTATAGCTATATCAAGAATCTTAATGGCAACATTCAGATCTGTTCTGAGTTTCAGCACAATGGCACTAAATATACAAACCCAACTGATATTGCCAACATCCTGGCAGATGGGCTATTTAGGGGGTGAGAGGGGGGTAAAGTTAGCACTGAACCTCTCTCTATACCGGAAGAATGCAAAGTTCCTACAATCACGGCTGCACAGGTAAAAACCACACTTTCCAAAGCCAAGAACACAGCATCCATGGGACCAGACATCATCCCAGGCTGCATTCTACACGAACTACAGAACAAACTGGCACCCCACCCAACTACCATGTTCAATCATAGCCTCACCTCAGGCTTTGTGTCTGCTGAATGGTGCACAGTGATGGTTATCCCACTCCACAAGGGGGGGGACCACCACGGACCCCAGGAACTACTGCCCCATTAGCCTGGCGAGCCTCGTCTGCAAGGCCATGGAACATATCTTCATGGAACTTATAAAACAAAGACATTGGTAATCTCAAAACTCTGGACCCCACCCAGTTCGGGTCTGTAAAAGGCAGA
The DNA here is from genome assembly GCF_019279795.1 of Protopterus annectens. Classification (NCBI taxonomy): domain Eukaryota; kingdom Metazoa; phylum Chordata; order Ceratodontiformes; family Protopteridae; genus Protopterus; species Protopterus annectens. Next base: position 1,117,619,815 of record NC_056744.1, on the reverse strand, counting down.
TCAGGTCTCCTAAACCTGAAACTTCTTTGAAGCAGTCACCAAAGCCGTAGACGAGGGTAAGGTGGTTCACACAGCCTATATAGAACTTGCCAAAGCTTTCAACATCATCCCCCACTCTGGAATTATAGATAAACTCACTAAACTAAGTATAAATCCCTATGTCACAAGATGGATTGCCAACTGGCTCACTGACACTGTGAAAGTAGCAGACTCCAAATCAGACTTCAGACCAGTGACAAGTGGAGTAACACAGGGTTCAGTCCTGGGCCCTCTCCTGTTTGGTATCTACTTCTCTGAAGTACAGGCTAACACAGAAGGTCTTTGGATAAAGAAGTTCGCAGATGACTGCAAACTAGGAGCCATAATCGAAACTCCCAACGATGTGGACATCCTACAAAAGGGCCTCACTGAGACAGATGCCTGGTGTCAAAGCCATGGCCTCAAGCTCAATGCCAAAAAGTGCATTGTCATCCCCTTTGGGAAAAACTCTGTATCCATGAACAACACAGGCGGTAGTAACACCGAAAGTGTGATAAGAGACCTTGGGACACAGGTGGACAGTAGTTTCTCCTTTGATAAATCACATTGCCACAGTAGTCAGGAAACCCTACATGGCACACCTCATCACAAAAGGTTTCTCATCCAGAATAAAAGAGGTCATTGTTCCCCCTCTATTATCACTCATTAGACCCATTATAGAGTACAATGCCCCTTTTGGTATGCACCTCACAAGACATCAACAACTATAAAGGTCACAGAAATACCTCACAAAGAGGATTACCAGCCTCAAACAGATGCCCTACGCAGATAGTCTCAAAAAACTCCAGCTTTACTCTGTCACATATCGCCTGCTCAGAGGTGATCTCTGCCTAACATACAAAGCTATGTCAAACCCAGAGCTGTTGGACATGCTCCACTTAAAGAAATCCCAATCCCTCCGAGCTACACTCTCTAGGGACCTAAACCTTGTCACCACAATAAACAGAACATGCCAGAGGGATATATTTCTGTCCCAGAGACTTCCCATACTCTGGAATAAACTACCTATCTATATCAAACAAAGCTCATCATTAGCACTCCAAGAAAA
>NC_056744.1:1117471228-1117613728 GCF_019279795.1 Protopterus annectens | reverse complement strand
GTGCACAGTGCTGGGCTTTGTGCTTAGATGTCCTTACGACAGATAATTACTAGTAATCCTAAGTAGTAGTGATAAGGGAGAGTTGTGGTACAGGAGACAGACATGGCTCAAGATATCTGTGACTGCACAAGGATATGCTGCAAAGAGAGACAATTTATAACACACAGCTAAAATGAGTACACTGAAGTGTGTCATTTTATATTGGCCAATTTGGCCAATGTTCGGAGGCCTAGAAATGGCTAGGTTCTCTCTCCACACTCACTACAGTACTACCAGTAGCAAATCGTATCTAGACTAGTAAAAATCAACAAAGAAGTGCACAGCTATTACAGTAAAGTCCATACAAGCAAAAAAGTACTTAACCCAGATCTTGTATGCCATTTTTTGACAAATTCGGTAGAAAAATTGTCAATCTGTAATGGAACCCTCAATCCTGTTCTTGTCTATAAATTCTAAAATGTCATGTAAATAATAAGTGGGCTTTTTTTTTTCCTTCTATCATCTGAATGCATTTGTCCTACATTGACTCTCCACCTCATCTGCCATCTTATCACCACTCATTGCTCAAACAAGGAACGCAGGTGATACCAGGTATTCTAACCTTCTATACCAAGAAAAGCATTTCAGAAGAAACTAAAAAGTCTGTTCCTTAACCCAAGCCAATATGAAAATGTAACCACCTTGTTATACCTGTGCACTGGCTCAGTAATCAAGGGGCCTCAATCCTCACCACTAGTACCAGTGAGAGGTGTGCACATTGGGAAGGATAACAAGTACACACACAGTAAAATACAATTTCCCTTAAGAGCACATAGATCAGTCAGTCTGGGGATGGTTTCTCCCTTTCCCTCCAGATCCAATAAGACTCCCCACCAGCACAGCTGTAAGGTACAGATCTCAGTAGAGTGGTCAAGCCAAAACCTCCAGCACCCTCTCTGTCCTGCTCAAGTAGCTAACACACACACAGGTAGGAATTACATATACAGACAATCCTGGGGAAGGCTGGCACAGGTTCTCCAGCTATGCCCCCTCCTGTCCAGACTATAAGGTAGAAATCACTGCCACCAACCACTACTTATCATTACTATAAGGCCCTTCCCAAAGGGTGACCAATTCAACTGTGTGCTATTACTTTTATCCAAATAGTAAGTATAACACAGAGCTAAGGCTATCACCAAATACATGCAAGTACTGTAAGAGCTTATATCAACTCTACACAAAACAGTCACAGTTGAAAGGATTAAAATATTTAATACTAAATAAAAACACAAGACAATACTTATTAATTCAACACAGGGACATTAGAGAATTAAGAAATCACAGGAACATACTTTAGATAGTCGGACATAAATATAAAACAGCTAGGCTAATCTGGCTACATTCCTGTCTAAGAGAAAATATGTTCTAAATTCTACTTACAAGGCAAAGTGCTGGTCAGCTCTGGAGACCAACAAAACACTAAAGCTTTCCCTCTAAGAAAGTCTTAAATTGATCACACACATTACTGCGGAGTCATTTCAGATTACATCATTCTTGACACCTACTTAAAATTTTAAGTTCTGTGACCCAGGAAAACCTAACATTTCTTTGTGTAATCTGTACCTGGCAAAAAGCCACAGCAATAAAAGACACTTTACGTGTAAAACCTAGTAATTATCTCGGTCTTAGAATAGAAAGAATGTCCTAGCCCAGACATCATGTCCCCTAGCTTGAGATCTAACAGTCATACATGTTTTACTCATCAGCTTACTTCCAGCAGGGTGCACTGTGGTTACATTTTTGAAGCTCAGCACATAACCGTTTTCTTACATTTGTAACACAAGCCTGTGGATCATATTAAAATTTACAATGACATAGAATTATTTACAAAATTCTATCCAACTAGGCTGGCAGCCTTCACAGTTCATCACCCCCCCCCCCGAGAACTCAGCCTAGTTTTTCAAGTGTCCCTTGAGAAATGTCACTTAAGAGGGTTGAGTCTATATGGGTATGCCTTACCCCAGTCCCTGTCTTGACAGCCCATCTGCATTGGCATTATTAATCCCACTGCAGTGCTGCCCTGACATATCACATGCTTGCAACCCTAGGCTCCATCTTAGCAACTTGGCATTTTGCTGGCTGGCTTGATGTAACCATGTTAGGAGATTGTGATCTGTAACTACAGTGAATTTCCTTCCATACAAATAAGGCTGAAGTTTCTGTAGTCCCCACACTATGGCTAGACATTCCTTTCCTACAGCTGCACAGCATTCCTCCCTGGGTTGGAGCCCATGACTGAGATAAACCACTGGGTGCTCTTCTCCCTCTGAAGAAATCTGGCTAAGTACAGCCCCCGGTCCCATGGTTCAAGGCATCCACCTGCACAACAAATTCTTTGCTGTAATCTGGACTGGCTAACACAGGGGGTCTTCCCAAAGCTTAAGATTCTGGAATGCCTGCTCACATGCTGTGGTCCACACTACCTTATCTGGCTTGTTTTTCCTCGTTAGGTCTGTGAGAGGAGCAGCTATTGTACTATACCAGGGGATGAACATTCTGTAGTACCCTGATGTCCCCAAGAATGCCTTCACCTGCTTTTTGGTAACAGGTGCAGGCCATACCTGAATGGGTTCCACTTTGGCAGGTTCTGGCCTGATCTTACCACTTTCCACTCTATGTCCCAGGTAGAACACCTCTGCCATACCCAACTGACATTTACAGGGCTTAATTATTAACCCTGCCCTCTGTAGCATGTCCAGCACCTCCCTGACATACTGAAGGTGCTCTTGTCAGGAATGGCTGTAGATAGCAATATCACCTAGGTAAGAAAGGGCAAAATCTCCTGCTAGGATATGATCTACCAACCTCTGGAAAGTCTCTCGGGCATTTTTCATCCCAAAGGGCATCTTTGTGAACTCATACAAGCCAATAGGGACAGCAGGGTAGTATAGTCCCAACCTGCTTCCCTTAGTCTGCTGTCTGTGCTTACTTTTGCTCGGACCATCCACAAGCCTCGGGATCAGACACACAGACACACAGACACACAGACACACAGACACACAGACACACAGACACACAGACACACAGACACACAGACACACAGACACACAGACACACAGACACACAGACACACGCAAATTTTCAGCAAAAGCTCAAATCAGCCCTGGGAAATCTCAACTTTTATACACAAGCATTCCAGCAGAATTATTAGGTGAATGTTACTGAATTTGTTTTTAACAATTTTCTCTTACTTTGTGACCATCATTGTGAGGTGAGCACAGCTGCACTGAGCCCCATTCAGCTTCCAACTTGGAGAGCTTTAATGAAGTCGGCCACTAGGTAGGAACATACTCTACTAATTGTATACAGAGTGAATAAGGAACTTGTACAAACAGGTGAGCTCTAGAGTCTAAAGTTAAAACTATTCCAAATCATACCTTTAGTTCACCCCAAATTCCCTTAGCTCTACTCTTCCTTAAAAGAGCTTGCTGGCAACATTTGGTTTCTGTAAGCTAAAAAGCTCTAACAGTATATTGTCTTACTTAACATCTTCTGGCTCCGATTGTTCGTTTTTTTTTTCTTTTCTTCTTTTTGGACACCCTCCTGCTGGGGTTGCTCTGCAACCAGTTCTAACAACCCAATCTCACACTGATAATTGCTACAACGTCAAGCCATTCTCATAGGAGGCTATATCAATACCCACTCCTCTGGGAGCCATCTTTAAAATGTAGTACAGTTTCAACCTGCAGGAGCTTCCATTAGTCTGCTGTCTGTGCTCACCAAGTCTTTTTTTTTTTTTTTATATGCATATGCCTTTTTAGCATTATCCGTTTGCTGTCATAATTTACAGGGATTTTTATGCTTGTCTACATTAGTGCTACATTTATTATTGTACATGTAGAGCTTGGCGATTACTCCAGTGTGTATATGCGTACTTGCATATCTAAACTTACCTAGGAAGTAAGAGTGGCCTCATAGACAATTCTTTTATTAATATCTGCTTCACTGTATTCTGCATTTAGTATTAGTAAGCAGAAACATACAGTTGCTGTTTATTTTGTACACGAACAGCAGAAACACAGCATTTGTTACAAACTCTAGCCAATATTTTACCTAACTACAGTTTCAATTGGTATTTGTTAGCAGAAACTTACCTGCTATCAGTATGGAGAAACATACAGGGCAGGATTCACGAAACCTCCGTGTAAGAGTTAATATGTCTTACACGGAGGCTGCAGTTAAAACGGTGTGACGTCAGCATGCCATGCATATTCATGAGGGCATGCTGAATCACACCCTAGACTAACACGGTCCATGTAGGAAAGTATGGGGCGTGTCCGCACAGCAAGTTCTGCAAAGGGACACGCCCCCAGAAAAGTCACAGTCCTGAAAGTAAACTCCCACGAGCGAGTCCGTGGAAATGTCAAGTAACACAACACCACACATGCCCCAACAGACTATAAACCCAACTGTAATGTAAAACGTAAAAATCAGTTTAAATTTTTTTTTTTATAATTTCAAAAATGTTTGCCCGTAATTGCGCTCGTTTGCGCGGGTGTGCCCTTCGCTCAGCCACAGTTAGCAGTCATTGAAAAAGCATATAAGATCCAAATATGCAAATTAAGCCAAGTAGCAATAGCGTAGCGGTAGAGACGTTGGCCAAAGAGGAGGTAGTCACAGTTCGAGCCCCAACATCATTTTCTATTTTTAGTGAAATAAGCACGAAACAATCCCGACATATGTATATATATATATATATATATATATATATATATATATATATATATATATATATATATATATATATATATATATATATATATATATATATATATATATATATATATATATATATATATATATATATATATATATATATATATATATATATATATATATATATATATATATATATATATATATATATATATATATATATATATATATATATATATATATATATATATATATATATATATATATATATATATATACATATATATATATATATATATATATATATATATATATATATACACACACACACACACACACACACACACACACACACAACTATAATTTAAGTAAAATGTAATGAAATGGGCCATGTATTTTTGAAGAAATCTGACGCAATAAAAAAAAAAAAAAAAAAAAATTTATAAGTGCCCGTAGCTGAGCAGCGCTCTAACAAGCTGAGTATGACTGCCCGCAGGTGAGCAGTGGTTTAACAGGTGTAATATGAGTGCCCGGAGTTGAGCAGTGCTTTAACACGCTGAAACCATGTGCCTGTAGTTGAGCAACATTTCACACAGCGTAATATGCGTGCTCATAGCCAAATAACGCATTAACCAGCATAACCCGTTTGCACGGAGCTGCGCAGCACGCCAACCGGCTTACCGGCAGGCAACGTTGAGCAAGCTGTATCAAAGCCGCCTTTACACAGACACACCTCCTAGCCTGTCTAGACAGTAGTTAAATAAAAAAAAGCAATGCCCAGGCTCGAACCCAGGATACTGTGCATCATAGTCAAAGTAATGAACCACTACGCCATGACAGTTGTACTGAGAAATGCAGTATTGGCATATATATAGGAATGAATGGAAATAGAAGCATGACAAAGCAGGTTTTCTTAAGCTGGCATATTTCCAAAATGGCCAATCGCAGATAAGTGCGGGAAAAACGGCATATATAAGCCCCATAGGCGGAATACACAGCATAACTGATTGTGGAACCTATTTGCAGTCAGGATGGCAGGTGTAGGAGAGGGCAGTCGCTTCCGAGCACAGAGGTAGGGTGTTGAGGAGTCCAAATATATGGTTTGGCTCCTAGTCCACAATCATGAGGCTCAACTCATGCAGGACCAGGTTCTCTGGGGTGCGTACAAGGCAGAGGCGTGGAACAGGTTGGCACATGATCTCACCAGTGCCACAGGCATACCAAAGACTGGTGAACAGGTCCGTCACTACCATGCGGACCTGAAGAGATGAAAGCAGGACCAACTGAACAGTTGGATCCAGGAGGCCCGGCAAATGCCCAACGCCCCACTACTGAGTAAGTATCCATGTAATTAATTATGTAAGAAATTATCCTGATATTATGGAGATGTATGTTCCAATATTACTTCATTTATATTACAGCTGCAGGTGTACATTCCATGAATCGGCGAGCCTATGATGATAGGCTGGTGCGGTTGCGCCACTAGGCAGGTTAATAATTATTTTGCTGCAACTGTTATAGAATATAACTGAGACAGCTTGTAAAAAGAGTTCAGTGTTGTGCCAAATTAATAAAGTTTCAAATAACACTAGAAGAAAGATTCTGCTAGTACTGTATGATTAGATAAGTGATGCAGCCTGTAATACAGAAATAAAAATTAAACAAGTCTGAAATAGAGATTTTCCACCTGTATTGTAATATCAGATAACTTGCTTCAACCTGAAAATTACTGGTAGACAAGCTAAACACGATAGACATGTGTCAAATACATCCCCTTTTAAAATCTGCCATGTGAAACAAGCGAGTCTGTTGGAAAGGATTGTTGTAACCAAGTAAGAAATGTTAACGCCTAGAATTAAGTACCATCTTGAATTGTAAAAATAAAACAAGTGAGAGTGTGAGAAAGAGGTATGAATCAACCAAGAAAGCTGTAATAAGTCTTGAATAAAGTTATACTGCAGTCAGTACATAATGAAATGAATAAGACAGCCACAACCAAAGAGTGAAATGTTTGTAATAAAAGTACTGAAGCTGGAATGTGTCTGTCCCACAATTTGGATATGTTGCTGTACCCTTGCAATATGGAGTTAGTATGGTTGTATGAAATACTGAACATCCACAGTTGTGTAGAGCCATATAAATCAAATGTAGCAGGATGCTGTACATGAACACAGCCAGATATGAACGTGTATGAATAAAAATGCAATGTATATTAATGTAGCAGTAACATTCCCATCACCAACACTCCTAAGGTTACATATAGGAAACTGTACTAAGACCTGTAGGGTATATATATCTGCAGCTACTGGAAATGTACAGCATATGTATAGGTAGTTGAAGTTGTTAATTAAATATTTCTTCACCCTACCCTATCTTCACAAATAATGCCATTCCACACCAAACTGGGTATGTGTATTCACAATCAATTCCCATGGACATTTGTCCTGTTGGTTCATACATATTTGCATGTACGTTGATGCATGTGCCTTGTTCACATATCCAGACCAGATGGCCTGTTGTCATCAATCAACCCTGCATGCTGTTGGATTGAGTACTGTTGTTCAAAATATGCAGGTGTTATGCTTGCTGTTCAATGTTTGGATTCATGAGTGTTTGGTCAATGGGAATACTGATGCATGCTGTTACAACTAATTTTGAATGGTATTGTTTGTTACTAACCCAAAATGTCATAAAAAATATTGCTAAACATAGGACAACAGGGAAGGCGGGTTTCAGCGGACCCACCTCTCACCTCAGCTGGCGAGTGCACCTGGCACTAGTCCCAGGCCGGAACCTCCTCCGGTGGCCCTGTGCCACCTCTGGGTAGAAGCGCTGCAGGGGATGGGGCTCATCCCCCCTTTGCAAGTGTGGCTGGAGGAGAACGTCTACTCACCCTCCAAAGTGTCCAGTCTGTGGTGCGTAGTGAGATCAGGCATTCTGTGCTTGAACCTCTATGCCAGCTTGAGGCACAGGTGGCGCAACTCCCGGGTGTGCCTGCCCATCCTACACAGCCCCCAGCACAGCCCCGTTCTGGGCAGTGAAGGACAGTGGCAACTGCCCATGGGTGGGGATCTCAGTTCCACTGTTGCCATCTGTGGGCTCATGGGCTCGCGATATCCAAACATCCGTCCCCGTCAATTGTGTTCACCCCCCACATGTCAAACTCCGCCCCTGTATGTGTCTTGTCTGTTAACCTCCCCAACCTACCTGTATGTGTCTTGTCTGTTAACCTCCCCAACCTACCTCCCCAAATATACCTACTTCCTGTATCTCACATTCCACTCTCACCTGAAAAAAAAAATAAAAGGGCACTCTGTTCCCACAAAAAAATTACGCCCCATACATAGCCGCCCATTTTGCAGACATGTCTGCTGGACTTGTCAACTGGTAATTACAACTGGCTGTACAACATATTTTGTTGTCCTCACACCTCTCTCAGGGGTTGAAGGTATCAAATTTCACACCAAATTACACACATATGCACATCTGTTGCTGATAAAGAAATGGGCAGCTATGGGCCTTTCCTACATCTTTCCTGCAAATCTCGAGCTTGTTTTCCTACTGTCCTACCCTCTTTGTGCCCCCTTTTTCACCATTTTCTTTTCTTTCAAAGAAATTAGCATGGGTGTGCGCGACAGTAAGCACTTTTAAGCAGTAGTCAGTGGGTGTGCGCACGAAGCTAAGTGACAGTGAGCATGAGTGAGCACCGCGCAAACCAGCACTAGCCCGCTTACAACTGCTTAAAAAGTGCCTTAGTCACTCTGAATGACAAGGCCTGTAGTCTGCTCAGCAGCAAAATAAAATTCCTCTGTCGGTCTCGAACCCAGGACCTTGGAAACATTAGTCTGTATGACTTACCACTAAGCCATGACTGATATACAAGAACTTTGTGCTGAAAGCAATATATCCATGAAATAGTAGGACTGAATGTAAAGGGAATATAGGAAGGCATTACACAAAGCTTTTCTTGTATCTTTACTGGCAATTCTTGTGGAATTGCATTACATTAGTGTGATAAGAGAAACAGCCATGCTAGTAGGTAATAATGTGACAGTAGCACCTTGCAAACCACACACACTATCAGAGCAGGATAAACACTGCCATATTTGAATAGGTTAAGAGGCTAGACCTTGCAACTGTGACTGATTTACAGGGATGTTTCTGATTTGCAAACAAATGTTAACTGTACCCCACTGACTCCCTGTGAAATGTACTAACAGTAGGCAGAAAGGTTTGGAATCCCACGTAATGGTAACTCTCAATTAGTTAAAGTACACACTACTTGCATGTCAGAAATGGTGTAGTAATACATATGCTCAAAATACCCCACATTCACAACTGCAGAATATCTGAAATATATCACAGGTGTATCCCACTGATGTGTACCATTCCCTGAGGCTGCTAAAATATACACCTGAGAGTATCTGAGGCCTGCAAGTGTCAGAAACTCTCAGGCATATCATTCTGTCTGCTGTCACACACTCTGTGAATAGCTGTACAATTGCTTCCACAAGCACACCATCATGTAGGAGTACAACCCAGAAATATCAAAGGATGTAGCCATCTAATAAAATAAGGACAGTATAGCAGTTTACAAGCACTGCATGTGCCCGATATTCATAACTGTTAGTACAAAGTACAAGGCCCCACTACTGCTCAGCAGAAAAATAAGATACCCTTGTAGGTGGCAAACCCCACACCTTGGCCTTACCAGACTGCATGCAGTACCACCAAACATAATGAATTGCTGCTGAAAGAAATATATCATGCATTACAAGGAATGAATTTAAATGGAAAATAGGAAAGCCATAGCAACACATTCCAGTAAAGACACTTAGCAGGCCTTCAAGGAGTGAATGTAAAGGCTAAACAGTGAAGCCATAGCAACAAATTGCAAGAGCTACTGTTGTATAGCAGTTAATCCACAAGTCCCACAGGAAAGCACATACTCCCATGTAAACAGTATTAGTATTATTTGGTGTCAGTTAACATACACACTGAGAAGAATGAACTGGAAGAAGCAACAGTCAGGTTTCAGTACAACATGCATTTCAGTGCCTACAACACAGCCTTAGGTATGAGAGACATACCAACCTTTACACTCACAGAATAGTGTCCACAGCAAACCAGCATGGTCCCCACCTTGAAAACCTGAAAGGGCTACGCCTACCTAACATTTTATAGCACTGTCCTGAAATCAGAGCGAGAACTGCAATTGAGAGAGAGAGAGAGAGAGAGAGAGAGAGAGAGAGAGAGAGAGAGAGAGAGAGAGAGAGAGAGAGAGAGAGAGAGAGAGAGAGAGAGAGAGAGAGAGAGAGAGAGAGAGAGAGAGAGAGAGAGAGAGAGAGAGAGAGAGAGACCAAAAATAAAAAGAAAAAAACATCAAAACAGCAGCAGTAAGCCATCCAAAACAGCAGTCAGAAACAAAGGTAATGTAAACTACATCTTCTAATAATCTACATACTGTGAACCCTCCATGTGTGTTAGCAGTCTGTATCTATATTTATATGAAGATGTGCATAGGGCAAGGGACATACTGCAACTGTTAGTGAAAGCTGGACATACATATGTAGTTGAAGGTTGCTAACAGTATGCTGCCGTAGGCCCAGAGCCAATAGCATACTACCTACGACACAATGCACACACACATGTACTCATTGCAATACCAACTATGTGAGGTTCAATGAGTGAGCCACTGACTGTGACAGGGTGACTACATAGAACTGTAGTAATATTATCATGTTGTTAACAGTACAGTGTAATGATATCATTGTGGGTATATCCCAGCATGCCTGATGCATTAACAGTATGATTGTCATTGCATTTTTTTATACACCACTATTAAATTACAAAAGTGTAATGTCTGCACATCTTTGCATTCTGGTGGCAAGGCTGAAAACACAAACCCACCAACATAGGTAGCACAGGGGATAAGAAAATGGAAGTAATGATACTCAATGCCAGACATGCAAACCGCAAGATGCATGCAGTATGTTGATATCTGTGCAGTAATAGAAAACGGGTTCAAGGCTCCCAAGAGCACCCTAGCACTACCAGGTTACACCGCATACCATGCTTAACAGCCCCAAAACATGGAACTAACTATGAAAGGGGGGTGAGTCTCAATAAATGTCAAGGATACCCACACCCCCAGGTTGTTGCCACAGCATGATGCATCACAGACTATCCACGTGCAACTAACAGTGGGTTAAACTGACTTCCGGTTCATAGCCTGCTACAGACCACCCTCCTAAATACAGGTAACCCACTTGGCCTACCTAAAGGACACATGAATATATGAAGGTGTCTCCAAACAACATTATATTGGCTGCATCTACCCACACATAGACTGGGGAGCATTACTGTAGCTCCAACACCCTAGGCGAAAGGTTCCTAGAATTCATACACTCAAATGCTATGGAACAACTTACCGCTCCCACAAGAGGGGAAAACATACTGCACCTGATCATCACCAACATGTGGACTAAGTGTATCCCTCACTGGTAAGATGACACCATAGAGTAATCTCACTATATTCACATACCAACCCCAGCCCCTGCACAGAAAACCACAGTGAAAAAGTTGTGTAATGCAAATTCCATGTATTCATATGAGGAAGGCTTCACACATAGGAACTATTTAAGGTCACAGGTACATAAGGTCACAGGTACATAAGGTCACAGGTACATATCTCTATGTGACACACGCATACCTCATGTGTGCATTGAAATTACTGCTATGATATATGTCATACAATAATAAAAGCAACACCCACCACACATTGACAAACTGTGTGACAAAAACACACACGGCATTTGTAGGATTCAAACCCCTATCTAACTATGTTATGACACTTGAGAGACGCATTAACAGAGCGCGCTATTCGCATTATTGGGAGGTTTCCCTTCTCCTGCTATTCTTATAGGGTGCGGACATTATCAGTCTTTCGAAAGAGGAATGTACATCATGTAGTGTGTTCTTCCAGTTGCCAAAAGGCCATTTCTTTCCAAGAAAATTGCACAAACCCTACCCCCCCCCCCCCGCAAACACACACACACTGAGCATTTGCAGGATTCAAATCCCTACCTAACTATGTTATGCCACTTGAGAGAGATGCATTAGCAGAATGCGCTATTCGCATTACTGGGAGGTTTCCCTTCTCCTGCTATACTTATAGGGTGCGGACATCATCAGTCTTTCGAAAGAGGAATGTACATGTAGTGTGTTCTTCCAGTTGCCAAAAGGGCCATTTCTTTCCAAGAAAATTGCACACCCCCTAACCGCCCACCCCACACACACACACACACACACACACACACACACACACACACACACACACACACACACACACCCACCCCATTTGCAGGATTCAAACCACTACCTATGTTATGACACTTGAGAGAGAGACGCATTAGCGGAGCGCGCTATTCGAATTACTGGGTGTCTTTTCTTCTCCTGCAGTATTTATAGGGTGCTGACATCAGTATTTAGAAAGAGGTATGTACTTCTATTACTATCCGTCAGTATGGGGGATAGCATATATATGCATTAACAGACGCCTACTTCAGGGTCACATATGCACATCAGCACTGCCAGGTTATGTTTTATACCATGCTTCGTGACCACAGGACTTGTAACACACAACCAGTTCAGACCTCCCCTCTCATATCCAAGAACCACACTCCGCTTCCCTGGGAACAGTGTAGGATATGAAGGTGTTCACATACACCATTACAGTGGTTAACTTCAGGTACAGGAATATTGAGTGGGGGAACTACTCAGGCCTCAACAACATCACCCTACAGCCACTACAATTTGTGAATACATGTGCTATGGCAGGACCAATAACCACAGCCACAACGGGGAATACATATTGGACCTGACCATCAGCAACATGGGGACTCTGTTCCACAACAGAGATAGACCACCATTGTTAATATTTGACCATAACCAACTTTCCCTGGACATCCATATCCCATCCCCACCCCCAGGCAAGGAAATCACTGCAAACAAAGTATTGATCAAAAGCAGACTTTGCACTTGTGAAGACTGGGGTGGAATACTTCAAAAGACCCATGCTGGAGGATTATACAGGCCAATATGCAGAATCCTTGACAAGTGCATTCTATGAGCATCCGGAAGGTTTGCATTGATCATGCCATCCCAAATAAAACCAAGACTCCTCCACAACAGGAGACCTGTCTGGTTTACACCAGCCATATATAAGCTGTACAACAGAAGGAGGGAGCTAATACATTACAGAGCAATATCCCACAGAGGGAGGACATCTCTGAGCAGTATTGGCAAGACACTTCAATCCCTCAAAATCATCACTTGCAAGTGTTGACAGTGAAATTGTCCAGACACTGCAGATAAGGCTCCCCTCAGTCTGGAATTGAATCCCAATTAATGTTATAACTCCTCGCCAACCCTCTTCCAGCAAACTCCAGCCACATGATGTGACATTGCAAATTCAACCCCTGGGATCTCCACTGTGTCCCTGCTTGATGGAGGCACAGCACACTAGCCTTAAAACAGTGCCTTCTGTGACCTACTTTACAGAGGCACAGTAGCCTACTTTACTGGGGAGACAGACGCCAAATACACTCAGGCTAAGCTTATGTATTCCCTAGGGCAAACAGCCTAGTATTGACCTCTACACCCATATGTGTAAGTTTCAGATGCACAATATTTGTTGCTGATAAACTGTTTGCAGGTCTTTATTGCCATAGCTTTCCCTGTTTCTATGAACAACTTGTGTATCTGTGGAAGATGTTTGAATATGAGAGGGATCCACTATATTACTTATGTCTCGGTTGTCATTTAACTGTGTGCACTGGGCAGATTGCTGTATTGTGGGAGTTTCCTGGCATTTGTATGTGTTAAGCCAGATGTGTGGCCAACTGCTATACTGAGACATGGCCTAAGTGTGTGAGCATGCACAGTTCAGGCTTTCCATGGCTTGTTGCCTGACATATGTCTCATTTATCAAAGTGTGCGAGCATGCCCAGTGTGAGCTTTCCATATGTTGAGATCGGAGGTCCACCACATTTGTGGTTGTGTGTGAACTTCAACAATATTTCACATTTATAGTTGTGTGTTGGAAGTCATGTTGTGTTGTGTTCTTACTGCCCAACTGCTGTGTGTCTGAACCCAACAGGGATTATGCTGTGCCTGCAGGGTTTCCATGGGATAGTTTGCATACAGTTGTCAACATTCTTTCATACTGACCAAACACTGTAATATTGAACAGTGTACTGGTTCAGTACTTTCACTGTGGTGGACAGTATCCTGGGTTTCAGTCCTATCACTGCTTTAAATATTCATACTGAGCACACCAGACTGGTTAAGGGCCAGTTGTGCAAATATGACCATGTTGCATTTTGTTCAGCTATGGACTACTTAAACCAGGACTGTCCAACATTACTAGTGTATTCCGCAAGTAGGGTGGACATTGACAAACACTAGCTATGTGCCCTAGGACATTTCTAATGCTAGTCAGAGAGTGTGTTTGTCCTTCAATACACATTTTAACTGGAGTTTGCCATGACATTTTTCAAGGTTAGTATACTGTGCCTCGGTCTACCCATGACATAAAAGTGATACCCAGGGTAAACCTGCTATCTCCCATCCACTCATCAAGATTCCTCTTGAAGAGAGGAAATGAGGGAATCTCTGGCTAACCTGGACTGGGAGTTTACTCAAGAGTGGAGGGAGCTTCTGGGTTTATGGATCAATCACTACAGCATGTCCTATTTAGGTCAGTGTTGAGGTTCAGGTCTCACATGTTCATAGCTCACTGGCATTCAGATTTTACAAGGTGCAGCATGTGAATGGATTCCAGCTTGGACATGGCTTTATACATCAGGCACAGATCGCCTCTGGGCAGGCAGTATAGCACTGTGTGGAGCTGCAGTTTGTTTAATCAGGCAACACATGGCACCTGTTAGAGCCCTTTGATCCTACTGGTAAGGTACGTTTGGGGTCTTTCCAGTTACTGGAGGTGTCTGCTTACATCCCACAAGGGCCATTGTACTCAATTGTGAGGCTGATGAAGGATGACTGAAGAGGCACGATGACCACCCCTGATCTATATGTGAATACCTTCATGATTAGGTGGGTATATGATATGTTTCTCTAACCACTACGGCCACATGGTTGTCAAATGCAAGATTTCTATCATCTTGTGTCCCCAGGTCTCTCATTACTTCTAAAGTACTTAATGGGTTAACAGCTATGTGGTAATTGGTGGACACTTACTGTTTTTCCAAAGGGGATGAATATACACTTTTCAGCATTTAGCTTGATGACATGGCTCTGGCACCAGTTGTCTGTTTCTATGAGGCTGTTTTGTAGGATGCTTGTGTCAGCTGGAGGGTCAGATATGGTGCCCAGTTTGTAGTCATCTGCAAACTTGTTCAGACACAGTCCTTCCATGTTGGCCTGTACCTCTGGGAAATATATACCAAACAAGGGAGGTCCCAGGACCGAGCCTTGTGGGATGCCAGTTGTAGCTGGTTTGTAGTCGGACATGGCTGCAGCATTTCTGACCATGTCAGTTCTGTCCTTGAGCTGGTTTGCAACCCATCTACTTGAATAGGGGGTTATATTTAAAGCTGGTGAGCTTATCTATAATGAACAAGTGGGGTATTGTATGGAAGGCTTTTGCAAGGTCCAGATAGGCTGTGTGGACCACATTCCCCTCATCAATGGCATTGGTGACAGTTTCAAATGAGTCAAACATGTTTAAGTGGCAGGATCTGCCCTTAAGAAAGCCACACTGGGTAGGGTCCAGTGTCTGTAGGTCCACAATATCTTTATTTCTGTGGTCCATGATGATCCTTTCCATAGCTTTGCAGACCAAGCTAGTCAGGATCGTGGGGTGATAGTTTGCAGTATCCATTCAGGCACCACCTTTGTGGAGAGGGACCACTGTTGCTGTACACTGCTCTATGGGTACATATCCTGTGGTAAGGCTGCGACTGAGCAGTAGTTTTATTTGGTGTTCCATTCTTCTGGGCTGCGTCCAACATCAACTCCAAGGACACCATCTGGTACCATTGATGCTGTGTGTTTTGCTTTGGAGATTCTGGCCGTTAACTCAGCATCTGTAATGTCAGGGGGCCAGCACTCTGCTGGGATAGATATTTGGCATTTTGGTGGGGGGGGGGGGGATTTTGCACTGAACCTGTCAGGTTGGATGTTGGCAATGTGTGTGGGTTTGGTGTATTGTTTGTAATTTTGGAGTAATTCTGAGCATATCTGAATTTCCACCAAGGTTCCTACCATCAGTTAAGAAAGCCTTGTGATTATCCTTAGTGTCCTGTACAATTTGTATCTTCATAGGTTCATACTAGGCTATCTGCCCTAGGGCATTTATAAGCCTAGCCAGACTGTGTGTGGCTTTCGCCACCCCTTGGAATGTGAATATTACGCCCATTTAGGGTTTAGTTTACTGTGTCTCTGCCTAGTAGTGACACAGAGATGACACCCGGTGTAAACCTACGATCTCCCATCCACTCAAAGATTTCAACTGAAGAGAGTCAGTAAGGGCCTCTGCCTAACATGATCTGGGATTCTGTTCTAGAGTGTAGGGAGCCTCTGGGTTATGAATCTGCCCCTCCAGCACATCCTATTTATTTCTGTGTTGAGGTTCAAATCTCTCGCTCTCGTGGCTCTGATGGATTTTGATTTTCTGAGGTGGAGCATGTCCATTAATTCCAGATTGGACATGGCCTTGTACGTCAGGCACAGATCGCCTCTGAGTATGCGGTATGCGACTGAATAGAGCTGGAGTTTCTTCAGCCGGGCAGCATATGACAAATGTTTGAGACCCTTTATCCTCTTGGTGAGGTACTTTTGGGTCTAACTGCTGCAGGTGTCGGGTAAGGTACATCCCAAATGGGGCATTGTACTCAATTATGGGCCTGATAAGAGAAGAGTAGAGTATAGGGGCACAATGACCACTCGATCTAGATGTGAATGCTTTCATAAGGTGGCCAATATAGAAGGTCTTCCTAGCCACCTTGGCAATGTGAGGGTCAAATGAGAGGTTACTGTCAACTTGTGTCCCTAGGTCCCCGATTACTTCTTCCGTACTTAATGGATTACCACCCATGTGGTAATTTGTGGGTACCTTGGTTTTTCCCAAAGGGTATGACTATACATTTTTTGCCGTTAAGTTTAAGGCCATGGCTCTGGCACCAGTTATCCGTTTCTATGAGGCCTTTCTGAAGGATGCTCGTGTCCGCTGGAGTATCAATTATGGCGCCCAGTTTGCAGTCATCTGCAAACTTTTTCAGCCACAATCCTCCTATATTTGCTTGCACCTCGGAAAAATAAATGCCGAACAAGAGAGGTCCCAGGACCGAGCCTTGTGAGACACCACTTGTGACCAGTTTAGAGTCAGACATGACTCCGGCAATTCTGACTCTGTGGGTTCTGTCTGAGCCAGTTAGCCACCCATCTTGTGACATAGGGGTTTATGTTTAAGCTGGATAGCTTATCTATGATGCCTGAACGGGGTATTGTGTTAAATGCCTTTGCGAGGTCCAGATAGGCCATGTGGACTACCTTCCCTTCATCTATGGCCTTGGTGACTGTTTCGAAGAAGTCAA
Source organism: Protopterus annectens (assembly GCF_019279795.1). Lineage (NCBI taxonomy): Eukaryota > Metazoa > Chordata > Ceratodontiformes > Protopteridae > Protopterus > Protopterus annectens. The sequence goes on along the minus strand of NC_056744.1, from coordinate 1,117,596,416 downwards.
CCTGGTTCAAGAGGCAGGATCTGCCCTTGACAAAGCCAAACTGAGTAGGATGCAATGTCTGTAGGTCCCCAATGTCTTTCCATGATAAGGCTAGTCAGGCTTATGGGGCGATAGTTACCAGGGTCTGCTGAGGCACCACCTTTGTGGAGTGGGACCACTGTTGCCGTACGCCATTCTTTGGGTACATATCCCGTAGTTCTTTGGGTACATATCTCGTAGTGAGGCTAAGATTGTACAGCATTTTTACGTGTGGGTTTAGTTCTTCTTGGAGTTTGTGTAGCACGCAACCCGGGACACAGTCTGGTCCCATTCAGGCAGTGTTTTTTGTCTTGGAAAGGGCGGTCTTCACCTGGGCATCTGAGATGCTTGGGAGGGTGCACTCTTCTGGGATAGATATTTGCTCTTTAGGGGGAGAAGTTTGCAGTGAACCTGTCTGCCAGGCTGTTGGCAATGTCTGTGGGTTCAGTGTATTTTTTGCCATTTAGAATCAACTCTGAACATACCTGGGAGTTGCACCCCAGGTTCCTAACATAGCTAAAGGGCTTGTGATGTCATGTGCAATTTTTTCTTTTGAAACTGGCCTTGGAGGATTTTATGAGGGATCGTAATATTTTGCTAGTACTGATCAGAGATGCCTTCCCTTTTAGGGATTTTGCTGTATCATGTAGTAGCTTCCTCCTTCTGTTGTACAACTTATTAATGGCTGGGGTCCACTAGACTGGACGCCTGCCTTTGGACGCTTGGGTATTGGTTTTGTTTGGGACAGCATGGTCCATGCACTCCTGGAGGTGTCCACAGAATGCGTTTATATAGGATTCCGTGATTTGTGCCATAGTTTCCACCAATCCTGGGGCCTTGAAGGTATTTGAGAAGTGGGAAGTTCGCTTTTGAGAAGTTCTTTACTGTGGTTTTCTGGGCTGGGGGTGGGGTCAGGTTTTGGATTTCCAGTGAAATTAATTTGTGGTCTGATCTTACCAATGAGGGGAGTACCTCTGGTGTGGAGCATAGGGTCCCCATGTTGGTGATGATCAGGTCCAGTATGTTTTCCCCTCTTGTGGGAATATTGACCAGCTGTTCCATAGCATTCGAGTTTATGAATTCCAGAAACCTTTGGGCAAGGGTGTTGGGGCTTGAGTAATGCTCCCAGTCAATGTTAGGGCAGTTGAAGTCACCCAATATAATGGTGTTTGGAGAGATCTTCATGTTCCCCAGTGTTTTCAGGTAAGCGAGTGGGATTCCTGATTTTGAGAGGGTGGTCTGTAGCACGCTATAAACTGAAATTGAGTTTTGCCCACTGTTGGTTGCACATGGATTGTTTCTGATGCTTCGTGCAACGCTACTAACCTGGAGGTGTGGGTATCCTTGATAAATATAGATACTCCCCCTCCTTTTGTGATTCGGTCCGGGTTTTGGGGCCGAAAAGCATGGTATGAGGTATAACATGGTAGTGCTGGGGTGCTCTATGGAGCCTTGAACCAGGTTTCTGTCACTGCACAGATATCGATGTTTTCCATACTGAGGAGAGATTCGAGTGCGTGCATTTTGAGGTTTAGACTTCTGGCGTTTAGCAGCATTACCCTTAGTTTCTTGTTCTTAGTGTTTTCTAAGGAGGTGTGTTTGACTTTTGAGTCTTGCCTAAAAAAAGGCACTATGGAGGTGGCAAGAGCCTTGGCCAATATCCAGAAGCCCAGGGGTGACAGGTGCAAGCCATCCCTTGCAAAGCAGCGTGGCTTGTCAAGCATGTCATCCCGAGCAGACAGACATTAGATCCCCTTAGAATGACACCAGTAATTGAGCCAATTGTTAAAGCTGATCATTCTGTATTTGTACTGTGGCATCATTCTTGGTGAGGGTAAGATGCGGCTCAGGGTCAGGGACATACCGGCCTGGGCTACATAATCAGAGAGCTCCTCTGTCTCTTTTCATGTAGTCCAGGGAGGTACATCTCAGGTCATTCACACTGGCATGGACAATGACAGAGTCATAATTGTACTTGCTTTGGAGTGACCCGAGTGCTTGTGTTATGTGGCGGATTCTAGCGCCAGACAGGCAGGTTACTATAACCTTTTCCTTGTTCAGTCTGGTGAGCGGGACATCAGTGTGTCTGACTATGGAGTCACCTATTACAAGTGTATCAGGCATGTTGTTTGGCCTTAAGGGCTGTGACTGTTTGGCACACTGACTTTGTGAACTATGTGTTGCATGTGCTATGTTTTGAGGTAGTGGTTGCTTGGGTGTCTGCTTTGGAGGCCTCTGTTTTGGTAGATTTTTAAATTAGAGCCTCCGGGAATGTTTTTGTGCGTTTATGTGTTTGGTTTGCAGTTGATAGGTCTATGGGAGATTGAGTTTGTGTGTGTGTGTGGTTACCTTCTCCTCCTGACTGGTTTTGCCAGTACTGAGTTCAGAGAGCTCAGCCTCTAGTTTGGCTAAATAGCTGCATCTCTCACATATATTTGTATTTGTTGAGGGGGGGTTGTCTGTGTACCTGAGGCAGGTGTAACATTGCCTCAAGATTCCCAGATTCAACATGTTGTAGCTGGCCTTAGAGGATTTTGTGTGTGGCCATATTTTTTGCCATAATACTGATCAGTGATAACTTCCCTTTTTGGGTTTTGCTCCATCATGTAGTAGCTTCCTCCTTCTCTTGCATGGTTTGCTAATGGCTGGGGTCCACCAGGCCAGATGCCTGCGTGTATGGGATTGGGTCTTGGTTTTATTTGGGATTGCATAATCCATGCATTCCTGAATGTGTTCATAGAATGCATTTATAAAGGGTTCTGAGGTCTGGCCCATATCTTCCACAGGCAGAAGGCCATTAATGGATTCCACCTCAGTTTGGAGGAGAGCAACATTTGCTTTACACATGTTTTTCACTGTGGTTTTCTGCCCAGGGACTGGGGTCAGGATGTGAATATCCAGTGAGATTACTCTATGGTCTGATCTTACTAGTGAGGGATACACTTCTCATCTTGGGCATAGAGTACCCAATGTTGCTGATTATCACATCCAGTATGCTTACCCCTCTTGTCGGAGTGGTTAGTTGTTCTATAGCATTTTGGTTTATGAATTCTAGGAACCTTTGGCCTAGGGTGTTGGAGTTAGAATAATGTTCCCAGTCTAGGAGTATTTTCAGTCGCCCAATATAATGTTGTTTGGAGAGACCTTGATATTTTCATGTGTTCTGAAGTAGGCCAAGTGTGGTTCCTGGAGTTAGGAGGGTGGTCTGTAGCAGGCTAACTGGGAGGCAGTTTTAGCCACTGTTACTTGCCCGTGGATAGTCTATGCTGCTTCTTGCTGTGGCACCAACCTGGGGGGTGTGGTTATCTTGACAATTATTGATAGTCACCCTCCTTTTGTAGTTTGTTCCATGTTTTGGGGCTGTAAAGGATGGTATGAGGTGTAACCTGGTAGCGTTATGGTGCTCTTGTGAGCCTTGACCCAGGTTTCTGTTACAGAACAGATATCAACATTCTTCATGCTGAGGAGAGTTTGGACTGCATGCATCTTGCAGTTTAGACTTCTGGCATTGGGTAGCATTCCTTCTAGGTTCTTATCCCTTGTGATACCTATGGAGGTGGGTTAGGGTTTTGAGCCTTACCTATTCAAGGCACGCTGGGGGTGACAACAGCCTTTGCCAGTATCCAAAAGGCCAGGGGCGATAGGTGCAAGCCATCCGTAGCAGATGGGGCATCGTGTCTTGCTCAGCATGTCATCCCAGGCTGACAGGCATTGGATCCCCTTTGACTAGCAGCAATACTTAAGCCAATTATTTTACTTGATCATCTTGACTTCATATTGTGGCATCATGCTTGGTGAGGGTAGGATGTTAATCAGGGTCATCAAGTTTGCATATACTACATGGTGTTACATTGCTTTACACATGGCAATCATGCCTCAGGTGGTGCTGCAGGGCTGTATGTTGGATGCACATACGACACTCCCTGTACATGTTTGAAAGCAGGTTGTGTCAACTTAGGCATCCCTTTTACTATATGTGCGAGTCAGAGAGAGGTATCATTTCCAGGGTTCCTACTGAGCCAGTGTATGTGCTATGCATTGCCTCTTTGCCAAGGCATACTGGGCACGCCTCCTTCTGCCTACTGGGGCAGGCTCAGGTTGTTCCTCCTCCGAGTCACTCTCTGCCTGTGATGGCCTTGGCAATGGTGGGGGGCTGTTTGGCACAGCACTATGCTGGTCCTGCTGCAGCTGTTTTTCGCAGAATCATATTATGTAGCATAGCACATAACATGACAATTTGGGTACATGTAGTTGGCGAGTACTGCAAGGCTCCACCAGATGTGTCCAGGCAACGGAACAGTGACTTGAGCAACCCAAACACACACTCGATTACATTTAGTGTTTGTGCATGTGCCTCATTATGGCATTCTTGTTCAGGTGTGTGTGCATTTCTGATGGGTGTCATCAGCCACGGCTCCAGTGTGTAGCCAGCCAGCATCCCCCACTAAGTGACCATGTGGGATGTCCCCATTGGCAAATGTCTGGTACAGCTGCGTCAAATGGGAGATATGGGAATCATGGTAGCTTCCAGGGCAGCCAGCACACATATTCATTATTATGCCCTGGGCATCACACACGACCTGGCAGTTGGAGGGGGAAGCCCTTGCGGTTAATGTAGGCCCTACCCCGCCCACCAGCTGGCACTTTGATGTGTTTATGCGTGCAGTCTATTGCACCCACTACCTCAGGGTATTCCCCGCCCACCAGCTGGCGCTTTGATGCGTTTATGCGTGCAGTCTATTGCACCCACTACCTCAGGGTATTCTGCTATTTGCTGGAAGGGATGCATATTGCTGGCCACTACCTCACGGGAATTGGGGAAATATACATGTTCGCTGACATGGCATCCAGGAACTGGTGCAGTACCCTGGATGCTGATGCCTATGATATCCCCATCATATCAACAGTTGGTCTCTGGAAGGTACCTGTTGCTAGTATTTGTAGGCCAACACATACCTTGGTTTCCACTGGGATGGGTTCCCCTCTGTTTGTGTGTGTGAGGCGTGGCCTGCACAGCTCAACAATTTGCTGTAGGAGATCTCTGTCCACTCTATAACGCTCCACTATCTCCAGCTCATGCAACCCCTGGTAGGTGATCCTGGGCCTGTACACTCAGTCTCCTCACTGTGGGTTGTCCGGCAGTATTTGCATAGTCACCACCCTCAGCATGTTGCATATGTCTCCTTATAACAGCTATGGCAGCCCCTAGCATTTTTGGTCTGAGTTAAGCTTTTTCAGTTTTCACTTCTAACAGCTTACTCCTTTGTTGCAGTGTCTCAGAGAAACATACTGCACTGTTGTTTGCAGAGTTTTAAGTACTGGGCTGGGCTACTGTTCTGCCTGTGTAATTGCCTGCTTCAGATTGTTTTCACCTGCTAGCTCTGCCAGTATTCCCTGCTAGCTTCCTACTAGCTCTGCCAGTATTCCCTGCTAGCTTCCTACTATTTCGTCTGCTTCCTTTTTCCTTTCTGTTTCCTCAGGGGGGAGCGACAAGCATACAAGCGCAAACACGCTCACAGCGGCTAATGAGTGCACACATGCTTAGACGGACTAGAAACTGCGTGTTCGTGTTAAACCGCGCACACATCAGCACAAACACTCTTACAAATCTTTAAACAGGCTCCTACTTGCTTACTCCAGCTTAAACACGCGCACTCACGCTTACACGCGCTCACTCCATCTTACTCGCGCCTCCCAGCGCACACACGTGCACATGCACGCCCAGCAAGAAACTTTGGTGTTATCTATAGTGTACACCTTCCATTTCTTGGCTTTCCCATGCCTACTAGTTGACACTCCTCTTTCCATGATGTGTGACTGACATCTTTCACATGCCACTGTGCTCCAATGAGCTTTATTTCTTTCATACATATCCCCCTGTGATGTCACCTTGTGCTCCAATGAGCTTCATTTCTTTCATACATATCCCCCTGTGATGTCACCTATCTGCTACTCTATTACTCCCCCTTATCCTACTCCTACACTCCAGGGAATGTGCTCATTTGTATGCAACAGTGCGATTCACTATCCTACCACTCATTTACATAGGATTGCCTACTAATGCTTAGTTACATGTCTTACACTCAGCTTCCCCCCTTAGCAATCCCTACTCGGTGGCCATGTTGTTTTCAGCCTACTATTCCCTTACATTGTAAATTCACGCTTTGCATAAAACCCACAAATGGGTTTTAAATTTTTATTTTTCTGTTTTTACAGCTCAGCCCATTTGCGCGGCGGTGCATTACGTTTAAACATCGCCGGAAAAAAAAAAAACATTTTTATTTCATTTTTGCATCTGGGTACATTGCCAGTGGCCACATATTTGGCCACTGGCATGCTGCCTGGAACATATGCAAACTTTATTTGGAGCTGACAAGGCTCCATTGTGTTATTTGCAGAATGGTACTCAGTTGTCAACTGAGTACATTTCTGCAGATAACACGGCTCTTACACGGACAGGTTTCCGCTTCCTGGATTGCTAAATTACCTCATTTGCATGCCTTTCGGCTGCAAGTGAGGTAATTAGCATATCCACGCCCTGTCCATGTAAGAGCAGTTTTAGGAGCTCTCTTACACGCCCCTACAGGCTGTTCCTGGATTGCTATGGCTGCATGGAGTCTTACACTACTCAGACTCCATGCAAGCCATCGTGAATTATTCCCACATTTTATTTGTTATCTGGTATTTGAAAAGCAGAAACAGTGTTTGTTACCAAACTACAGTTTCCATTGTATTAGTTAGCAGAAACATACCCATTAGTAAGGAGAAACATATAGTTTATTTGGTATATGAAAAGGAGTAACTGTTTGTTGCAAACTCTAAACTGCATCTCATCTAACTACAGTTATAACTGGGTTTGTAAGCAGAAACATACTCGGTACTTATAAGCAGAAATGTACAGTTGTTTATTTGGTATTTGAAAAGCAGAAACAGTGTTTATTACACATTCTAACCAGTGTCTTGCCTAACTATGGTGCTACTAACCTATCAGACTCAGTACATTGTTAAATTTGTCTATTATGAACTCGCTAGACATGGTTTCCTATTCTTTACTCTTCCCCAGGCATTTATCTGTGTACCTACCTATTGTACCATTTCTTGTACCCACTCTCTGTCTTCTGATAATCCTTCCATCACTCTCCGACTAGTATCCCCTACTCCCCCAGTTGTTCTTCTCCTAGAACTGTACTATTCACTTTCTGCTCACACACTGCTTTTACTCTTTGCAGTTTGCTCCGGCTATCCACAAGCCTCGGGATTGTGCACCCCCCCCCCACCTTTGGTTCTGAAGCAAATTTTCAGCAAAAGCTCAAATCAGCCCTTGAAAAATCAACTTTTATACACAAGCCTTCCAGTAGAACTACATTACTAAGTGAATGTCATTGAATTAACAATTTTCTCTTACTTTGTGACCATCATTGTGAGGTGAGCACAGCTGCATTGAATCCCATTCAGCTTCCAACTTTCAGAGCTTTAATGAAGCCATCCACTAGGTAGGAACATACTCTTAATTGTACAAGTTCCTCACTTCCTCTGTATGCAAACAGGTGAGCTCCAGAGTTTAAAGTTACAACTATTCCAAATTGAACCTTTAGTCCAGTCCCAATTCCCTTAGCTCTACTCATCCTTAAAGAGCTTGCTAGCAACATTTGGTTTCTGTAAGCTGAAAAACTATAACAGTGTATAGTCTTGTTTTTATTTCTTTTGTTTTTTTTTGTTTCTTCTCGTTTTTTTCTTCTCTTCCTTTTCGGATTCCCTCCAGCTGGGGTTACTCTGCAAACAGTTCTAACCACCCAATCTCACACGGATAATTGCTACCCCCCTCCTCCAAGCCATTCTCATAGCAGGCTATATCCATACCCACTCCTCAGGGAGCCATCTTTAAAATATAGTAAGGCAAATAACTTACATCCCCATTATAAACGTACGCTTTACTTAATTGTTGTATAAATCTTGTGGTCCAGTTTAGCCCTGCTCTGCTCCCCACCCACCCCCAGCAATGTTAAATTTATACTGACCTAGCCACTCCCCCCACTTCTTCCTCCCAACCAGCATCTCACACCTCACCAAGTGGCCCTCCCTCTCTACAACCCAACTTTTCTCCATCCTTTCCTGCCAAATCCTGGTTGAGAATTGTGCCCTATAATGGCCAGGCCCCTGCTATGCTAGCATCAACAAAAACACAGTTTATCTACTCCCCCTGATGCTCATCCTTTATCTCCTCACCGCCTATGAAAACCAGTACCACCACGGATTCCACTACCCAAAATGGTCAAACTACCACCCCCAGACCTCTCTTACAAGTTAGTTCACCTAACTGTCCCCCACATATCCAAATCCTCATCCCCTTTACCTAATCACCCAATTAAAAACCTTAAAATCTAATCCAAGGGACAAGCACCAAGACATATGAATAAGATTCTAAAGCTCATAATCAGATTTCAATATAACCTTGTTGCAGATGGGGATGTCCATCTCAACCCTGGCCCATCTCCACCTGGTGACAATAGCGCCTACACCACCAACCCCATTAATAAAACTACCCCACCAACCCCATTAATAAAACTACCCCTTAATATTCCTGCAAACGCTCGCCTGACATTTCACTTGAACATTTGAAGTATAAATAATAAAATCCCAACATACATGCTCTCTTAGCAGTTCACTCCCCAGACAATGTATTTTACAGAAACCGGGCTTAAACCTACTACTGCCGATAAGGAGGTATTACCCCAGGCTACAACATACACAGATTAGACCGAACAGCTAAGAAGGGAGGTGAGATAACACTTAATGTAGTTTTGTAAAGAACTGCTACTTGAGATCCAGTTCAACCGCCCCCATTTAATAACACAGAAATCCTCATTACCAAACTGCAAATTATCAATAAGAGTATAAATATTGTCTGTGTCTACATTACCCCAGGCAATAAAATAAGCACTCTGGAATATATCCTCCAACTGTCATCCACTATCTACCCCCAAGAAACCATTGTTCTTGGTGACTTTAAATACCAACTGGTGCACCTGCTTAGCTGAATCCCCCATCACCCATATAAATCAGTTTGGGTTCACACAAATAACATCCTCTCCCACTAGGATTAGTAAACCCACCAACAGGGAAAGTATCTTAGATTGGGTACTTATCAATAGCCACCCAAGCTTGTATACAGCTGGGACTCTACCCGATGACCTAAGTGATCATTCACCAACATATTATTAAGCATAAGGCAGAACCCCCCCCCCCCCGACAAGACTACGTACAAAACAATCAAATAAAACTTCCATCCTACTAACTTCCTAAATGAAACTGGTCAACTGGTCAGTCCTAAAAAATCTGCCACTAGATGAAGCCGTAACTTTCTTTAACATGCTCCTGCGTGTACTAAAGACTAAATCTAATACTGCTCCATGGCTCACAAAGGAAACCAAGATAAAAACCAAACTTAGAAATACAGCCTGGACCAAATGGCGAACAACTAAAGCCCCGCTCGACAAAGTGAGATATCGCCAACTTAGAAATGATACAAAAAACTCATTTTGCTAGACAAAAAAAAAAAAAAAAAAATATATTATCAGAACCTCCAATTTAAACACAATCCCCAAAAGTTTTGGGAAGGTATTAACAGACTTCTTCATCCAGGACAATCTACTACCCCAACCCCATCAAACTACACCCATAAATCCCCAGAAACTATTGCCACTGCTTTTAACAACTTTTTCACTGACGCTATTCAGTCCTTAGCTAACCAACTTACTCCCACCCACTCTACCACTAACACACCCACTTCTCAATCCTCCTTTAAAACATCCAACCTGTCTCTACCACGTTTATCGGATCTCTTATCAAAAAACTAAAACCAGCCACCCTTTCTGCTGACCTCCTTCCTGCAGAGTACCTACAAAAAGCTGCCGATGCCATAGCATTCCCCATCTCTATCCTAATCAATAGAACACTAACTGATGGAACTATCTCCTCAATCTGGAAAATATCCCATGTTATCCCACTCCACAAAAGGTGGAAGCTCAACAGAACTGTCCAACTACAGACCCATTGCCATTCTCTCATCACTAGCCAAATTAATGGACAAGTGTGTTCATAAGCAGCCTATGGACTACCTCATTCAGAACGGTCTGCTTGCCCACTCTCAGCATGGCTTTAGGCCAGATCACCGCACCACTTCCGCCCTCCTTTCTTTTACAAATACCATATTCCAGCTATTTTCGGTCCTATTTCTAGACCTGTCGAAGGCCTCTAATATGGTCAACCACAAATTACTTAGCCATTCCCTAAAATCCATCTCCCTAATCTGAATAGCAGACAACAGGCTGTATTATGGCAGGGCAAACTGAATACCCTGCTACCTCTCACCCTTTGTGTTCCTCAGGGCTCTATTATAGGTCCTCTACTCTTTTCATCTTCATCAGCAATCTTCATACTGCCATCCCTGATGCACTCTGCATTCAATATGCAGACAATTCTACCTTGATCTGTATGGCCTCCTCCCTTTTAGACCTGCAAACCTTAACACAAAACACAATTAACACAGTTGAAAATTGGCTCTCTAATCACAGTCTGTTAAATCCCAACGAAACTAAACTGCTCCTCTTTACCCCCACCAGTAGATACACGCCATTTTCCTTCTCCATAACATCCAACAATGGTACCGCTCTCTCTAGATGACCATACTAAGCTTTTAGAAGTAATAGTGGACAATAAAGCAAACCTTTTCCAACTCCATTAGCTAGGACTGCAATCGCCCACCGACACCTACTCTCTACCCTTCTATATGCCACCACATCCACATACTCTCTAATTTGAGAAAAACTGAACTTAGTAAGCTCTCTCACTGTTGCAACCATATTGCCAGATTTGCCATAGGCTCAACATATAGGACACATTACTGTCAAAACCTCAGTAGTCTCAGGTGGCTAGAACTGCCTAGCCTACTTCTGTTCAATCAGCTTACAGTAGCACACAAAATTCCGTACCCCCCTGAAAATATTTAGGCACTCAAAAATATCATAAAGCCATACAATAATTCAAGGCAACTACGATCATCCAATAAACTGTTGGTCCAAACCCACAATGCCATTAACTCAGCAAGCGACTCCCTGTTTGTTAATGTCGTTGGTAAATCTTGGAATTCACTTCCATCTAACCTTACCCTTGAACCTTCTCTTCAAAAAAGGTCTCAAACAGTATTTTAAAGCACACTGGCTTTGTCCCTGTTCTAACCTGATTAATCACTACTTATTCAATGCCTTATTTAAAATTAATATTGTATGCATCTCTTTCTCATAATAGCTTCCTACAACCAGTTGTTTTTGTACATTATTACACACTGTGTATATTGTGAGTACCTACTAGAGGGCTTTGTAAATATGTTTGACTCATATCGGTTATCTTCTGTGCTATCTGGAGCTTTTCTCCCTTGGTCTCTGCTGAAATGGACATATATCCAGTTGAACTATCCTGGTCAACATATGTAAAATATAATAAATAAAAGGAGTCACAAAGGCTGACCTCTCTCTAGCACTGGGAGTCAAGGGCACCTGCCAGTAACCCTTGGTAAGATCAATGGTGGTAAGATACTTAACCCCACCCAGCTGCTCTAGGGCTTCATCTGTCCTAGGCATGGGGTAAGCATCTGACTCTGTTACTATTTAATTTCCTGTAGTCCAGACAGAACCTGGTGCTGCCATCCTTCTTTGGCACCAGCACCACTGGGGAGGCCCAGGGACTGTTGGACTCTGCATTACCTCTAGTTCCAACATTTCCTGTATCTCCTCCCTCAGAGTCTGTCTGACTACCTCAGGCACCCTTTAATGGTCCCAACAGGCCTCTGGGGTTCTGTATCCACATAGTGCTGCACCAGGTGGGTGAACCCTGATTTCCCAGTGAACATGTCCCCAAACTCCTGTAACACTGCTTGGATTTCTCGAACCTGGGTAGGAGACAACTGCTGGGACACTGCTACCCCTTCCACTGAGGTGTCAGTCCGAGCCTCACTGAGATGATCAGTCACCAGATCTCCTTCAGACTCCTCCTGCAATCCACTGAAAATACTCAGCACAAGGGCCTCCCTATAATGGCAAGGTTTCATCATGTTAACATGGTACAATTTGTGCTCCTGACTCCTGCCTAGCAGTTCCACCATGTAGTTAACATCACTGACCTTCCTTATCACCTTGCAGGGTTCCTCCTCCCAAGCTGCTTGTAGCTTGTTGTGTCTGACAGGATTGAGAACCATTACCTGCTGCCCTACAGCATACTCTCCAGCTCGAGCATTCCTGCCAAACCAGACCTTTTTCCTGCTGTTGGGCTTCTGTCAGGTTCTCCTGGGCCAAGCCCGTGAGTTCCCAGAGCCTTGTCCTGAGGTTTAGGACATATGCCACAAACAGACTCCTTGTGGGATTTACACTCACCCTTCCACTCATCTCAAATTAAATCTACATGGCCCTTCACACTATGCCAATACAGCAACTCAAAGGGTGAAAAACCTGTGGATTCCTGGGGAACCTCTCTGTAAGCAAACAGATGGGGCAAATGTGTTCCACTACCTCTTAATTTGGTCTGCAAATGCCTGTAGCATGGACTTGAGTGTAGAGTTTAACCTCTCAACAAGACCATTAGTCTGGGGTTGGTAAGGGTGGCCTTTTAAGTGCTTCACCCCACAGTACTTCCACAGACAAGCCAGCAGGTCCGATATGAAATTGGCACTTCTGTCAGTCAGAATTTCTTTTGGGAAACCTACTCTGCTGAAAATCTCCAACAAAGCATTTGCCACATTTTCTGTCTCAATGGAGGACAAAGCCACTGCCTCAGGGTATATTGTAGCATAATCTACTACCACTAGGATATAGTATTTTCCCTGTGGAGCTTGGAGTACTCAAGAGGCCCCACAATATCCATGGCTAACATCTGAAACAGCTCCTTTGATGCCTCTGCCTGTGATTCAGGAGCCTTCACCTTGTCTCTTGCCTTGCCTACCTTTTGGCACTGATCACAGGTCCTGCAGTACCCTGTTACACCTCTGGAAATCACAGACCAATAAAAGTTCTACATAATACATATCTTTGTATGTTTTATGCCTATATGACCAGCAAAGGGAATACATTGGGCTATGGCTAGAAGTGTCAGATGGTAGGCTCTAGGCACTACCAACTGCTGTATTCTCTCACCCTCTAGCCCTCCCTTCAGGGGTCCACTATCTATACAGAAACCCTTTGTCCCAGTAGAGAGATTCCCCCTTCCCTTGAGAATCAGGTGCCTCGCTAGCTACCTGCCTCAGGCCTTGTAATGTAGGGTCTGAGAGCTGAGCCTGTCACAATTCTCTCTTTGTAACCCTTCCCAGATCCCCTTCCACAGGAAGTCTGGCATCCTCTGACAGCAGTGCCTCACTGTCAGCCTGGGTACTACTACTTGCCTCTACCCTTGCAGTCACTCTGTCCAAGGGAACATCAGTACCCACAAGCAGCTGTTTCTCACCTTCAGTCTCATTGCTACAGGTTAGCTCCCTCCCTGAAGTAGTCAACTCATCAGTCCTGGCTGCAATTGTCTCACTCAGGCTATCAGACCCACATGCTTGTCTCAAAGCCTGACTGCATGTAACAGCATAAACACGTTACTGCCTCATCAAAATTCTTCCCTATCAGGGCATCTGCAGGATGGTAGTTTGGTACCCTTGCTGTCTCAAGACAACCTACTATTGGCATTTTGTTTTTCCCCACTTACTGGATCCCTCACCTTATGTTCCCCATCTTGCCTCCGTGGACATCTATATGCTACATAGCCCCACTGGTTGCATTCAAAACATTTAACCCTAGGTCCTGGAAGTGTACTTGGACTAATGTCTTCCCCTGCTTCTGGCAGATTCTGTTGGGGCAGTCTGGGCTGTCCACCATGGGTTCCCTTAGACCCATGAGCATCATTTGAGGTCCCTTTCCTGTACAGTGATGCCCTGCTTGCTAGGTATAGGTCTCCCTTCTTCCCCAACTCATCTACAGTAACACATTGTCTATCAGCTAACCACATCCTCATGTCCTCAGGCTATCAGCTAACCAGATCCTCATGTCCTCAGGCAAAGTGCTAAGGGCATGTTCCCTCGCCAAAAAGTCTACCAACCTTTCAAAAGTGGTGACCTGACATCCACTCACCCATCTATGAAAATAAGTGATAGTTCAGCAACATATTCACACACATGCTTTCATCTGCATTGTGTCTATGCTCACAAAACTTTTTCGTATAAGCTTCAGGTGTTAGCTTATAAAATTATAGCAAACAGTTCTTTACATCATTATAAATTTCAGAAATCACCGTCAGACAGTTTGGACAAAATAGTTACAGCTTTACCATGGAGTAAGGGGGTCAGGAACCGTATCCAGAGACTTTGGTCAACATCACGCTGTTTACATAGTTAATGAAACTATCAAAATTATCCCCTTCTGTAAACTGTGGAAGACATTTACTGACCTTTTGTGCTGCTGGGGTCCGGTTACTCCCTTACCCATTACCTCCATGACTCTGGTGAAGAGTCAGCATCTCCTTTTCATGTTGCCTCTGCCTCTCCTTCCAGACGTAGCAGTTTCTCAGTTTCCTCGCTCTCTAGACACCTCAGTCTCTCTGCTGCTTCGATTTCCAAATGCTTGGCCTCCAACTCAAGTCTTTTTAGCTCCAGATTGATTTTAAAGTCATCTGCAGAAAGGTTGAGCTGTCCATTCGCTGAGTGTTGTATATCTCCACGGCCAGTCTGATCCTCCACCTGGCTGCTATTTTCTGATACAGCTGGGACCAAAGCTGCAATCATGTCTACTTTAGTCAGGTTTCCACATACCAGTCCTTTAGCCTGGCATATCTCAGCCAACTGGCTCCTTGTCAGCTTACCATACTCCTCTGCTGACATACCAGTCTGCTCTCCCTGATGAACTAAGCTAACAAAAGAAATAAAACAATTGTGATCTGAACTCTGAATATTCACTTGTGGCTAATTTAGAGTACAAAAACACCTTCAGTGATCACTGTACACAAGCTACAGGAATTCACTATCCACACCACAAGTGTGGCTAACTCACTACTATCAACCAATTAATATTTGATGTGGATATTCCACCACTGCCAAACAATTAATATGGGACGACTGTGCACTGGTCCAATAAGCAAGGAGCCTCAATCCTCACCACTAGCACCAGTGAGGGGGGTGCACACTGGGAAAGGACAAGTACACACACACAGTAAAGTACAATTTCCCTTAACAGCACACAGAGATCACAGTCTGGGACTGGTTTCTCCCTTTATCTCCAGAGCCCCAATAAGACTCCCCACTGGCACAGCTACAGGATACAGATCTCAGCCGAGTGGTCAAGACAAAACCCTCCAGCACCCTCTCTGTCCAACCAGTGCTTCTTGTCCCTGCCCAAGTAGCGGACACACACATACACTGAGATATGAATTATATACAAACACACAGACACTCCTGGGAAAGGCTGGCACAGGTTCTCCAGCTATGCCCGCTCACGCACAGACTATAAGGCAGAAATCACTGTCACCAACCATTACTCATCATCTACTATAAAGGCCCTTCCCAAAGGGTGACCAATTCCATTGTGTGCTATCACTGTTATTCAACTAGTAAGTGTAACACAGGGTTAAGGCTATTGGAGTGGCTTATACAGCATCACCATATACATGCAAGTACAATAAGAGCTTATATTATCTCTACACAAAACAGCTACAGTTTGAAGGTTTAAAATATTTAATAAATAAATTCACCCTGACAGAGTTCAGAAACCACAGGAAAATACTAATCTGACAAACACAAAACAGCTAGACTAATCTGTATATATTCCTATCTGTCTCCAAGAAAAACTATGTTCTAAATTCTACTTACAAGGCGAAGTGCTGATGAGTGGTTGTCAGCTCTGGAGACAAATACAAAATGCTAAATCTTTCTCTCTGAAAAAGTCTTAAAATTGATAATACACATTACTGCGGAGTCATTTCAGATTACATAATTCTTGACATTTCTACTTAAATTTTCCAGACTCACAGAACTTAACATTTTAACTTTTCTTTTTGTAATCTGCACCTGCCAGGAAGCCACAGCAATAAAAGACACTTAAAAAACCTAGTAATTATCTCAATCTTAGAACAATAGAAAGAATTTCCTAGCCCAGACATCCTGTCTCCTAGCTTGAGATCAGTCATAAAATGCTTTACTAATCAGCTTTCTTCCAGCAGGGGTGCACTGTGGTTACATTTTTGAAGCTCAGCAAAACAGTTCTCTTACATTTGTAACACAAGCCTGTGGATCACATTAATATTTACAAAATTCTATCTAGCTAGGCTGACAGCCTTCACAGTTTCACACACACCTATTGATGAGATAGGTAAAAACAGGTATGCCATTTCCTGTGTCAGCTTGGAGGCTTTACAGCCTACTACTTAGGAATACTGATCTAATTTTATAGCTTACACATTCATGGGCAGACAAGAGTTTTACTACTCAAACCATTACAACAGAGGTAGCAAACCTTTTTGACAGTGTACTCTTAAAATGGTAATCTTCTAAATTTTCGTGCGTGCGTGCCATGGTAAGCCTGACCAAAGATTTTCATTTATTAATGAAAAGCAAAATTGATCTTTTCTATGGAAAAAGGGAGAGTTCTATAGCTTGTGTGTGTGTGTATTCCTTGCTTTCCCATTAACAAAAAAGTGTAAGATGAACAGACAAAGAAATGAAAGAATCCAGACAACCTGTTCAAAATCATATTTTGAAAATGCAAATTGAAGAAGCAGTACGGTGAAGACCCACGACTAGTAATCAAAGAGCCCCAGTCCTCACCACTGGGAGATGTTCACTGAGAGGGTAGCAGGTACACACAGTGCAGCTCTATGCATCAAGTGCAAGTTCCCTTAACAGCACACAGAGACCACAGTCAGTCTGGGAGTGGTTTCTCCCCTTTTCTCCAGATTCCCAATAAGATTCCTCAGTGGCACAACTTTAGAGTTGAAATCTCAGCTGAGTGCCCAAGGCAAGGCCTCCAGCACCCTCTCTGTCCAACCAGTGCTTCGTGGCCCTGCCCAAGTAGCTGGCACACACACCTGGGAAAAGGCTGGCACAGGTTTACTAGCTATGCCCCCTTTTGCCCAGACGATAAGGTAATTTTGACTGCCATTAGACACTCCTGCCAGATAGTATATTGGATACCCTTGGAATAGGTGAGTGAAATATTAATACAAATAGTCAAACTACCAAGAGTAAGGCTAGAAGGAGTGGTCCATACAGTCTCACCAAATAAATATGCAACTGCTCTCACAACTTAAATATCTCTAAAAGATCAACCAAAATGAAAATACTAAGTATGTGTTCACAATGACAGAGTTCCAATCACAGGAAATATTTAACACAGAAGGACAAGCTCAGATAAATAAAGAAAACAATATCTAAACTAAGCTTCATAGTCCTGACTATATCTAAGAGAATTATACTATTCCCCAATAGCTTATTTAATAGAGCAAGGCAAATTATGTGGTGAACTGTTCTTCCTGCTGTCAGGCACAAGACAGAACACTGAATGCTCTGTCTCACCAAGAGACCTCTCAAAATATCAATGACCTCTGGTTATCCAACTTCCATCTATAATGCAAATTCTATTGCTGGAAGCTAGCAGGACCCAGCACCCACCTGTAAAAATACATACACGAGGGCCTTTGCTCAGATCCTTGGCAGGTGCTGGAAGCCACAAAACTGCATACCTCCAAAGTAGCAATTAGTTCACCCCAAAAACAATACAGAAAGCTTTACAGTACAGACTCCATTGTCTCTGGATGCACTGAAATCTGTGAGATAGCATCTTTATGGCCTAGCGCATAAAGTGATTTAATTTCAGATATTTAAGTTTGCTGGACTAAGGTTAACCCTCCAGTTTCCTCTACTAAAACATATACATTTAAAACAGTTACAATAGTGCATGTACATTTCTCTTCACGCCAGTAAAGGCACACTGTGGATGCATTTCAAACACAAGCACTTTACAAATACCCTTTCAATATAAACGTCTGTACAAATCAGTTTGATATACATGACATACAGTTCTTATACATTTGTAACACAACCATATTGCATAAATCAGTTTGACATTCACAACAGAATTCCAGAGATCTGCTGGCAGTACCTCCTTTCATCACAACTAATTTTTAGACAATGTAAATTAAAAGTGCTGGACAAAAATCACTGATGCCCCCTTGATGGTAACAAAAACACAGCAAAAAAAAAAAAAAAAAAAAAAAAAAAAAAGGAGAGAACTTGAATGTCAGACACAACTTAATGCTTACAAACAAACCAAGACTTCATGCAGGATGCTCAGTCAAAAGCATATTACAACTAACCACAACATTCTATTGATAAGATACACATCCAGACGTATTACTTCATCACTCCTCAGCCCCTTCACGCATCAACAAACTGATGCTGCTTCCATCAACCATACCACCTCCATTCCACCTATGGAACCCCACCAAGACTACAGTCCACCTCTGGGAACTCACTAATGATCTGAACAACACCTGAATCCAGGGAGGGGGGGGGGGGTGTTGACTATTACTGCAAGCCAGATGCTCACTCCTTCCTGAACTGGACAGCTTGGGATCATTATGAAGTACCAGCTCTTCATGGTTTAAAGAAGAAGCACTAGCACTTGAAGCCTAAGCCAAGATACACGAACATAGACATCTTTATGTATGAACACAGTGACTAACTGATTATTGGAACTGCACTAATTACCAACCCTTTAAAATGCCAAACATTCTTATATCAGGTTTTATTTTAGGCTTTTTTCATTTTTTTATTTTGGATTTTGCATAAAAATGGTTAATATGTAAACAGAACTGAAAATATGAATATCTACTACTGTAATCCAAATAATGTTACAGCCTAAGATACTAGACAACAGACCGATCTTTCAACAAGAGCAGATCAGGAGGGGAAACAAGCAGTGCAACAGGTAGCAAGATGACACCACAGGGCCTCAAAGTTTATACATTATATTGGGCACTTCCCCAACTACTGACTTTTTAAACTTAAGACAATAGGTAATCAAGCCATTACTCGCATAAATGAAAAATATACTGGCAACTTCTGCATATATTAAGTTTTAATACCATCTTTAATTAAACAAAATTCTGCCCAAGGCTCCTGTAGTAATGGAATGGAACAATACTTGTTAGAACAGAGTTCGCTAAGCTTTCCGATACCCAAGCCCAAATGGAAAGTGTCTAGACATGTGTAAATAGAGCACCACTGACCAACCCTCACAAACAAACTCCAAAATTAATGGTTTATCTTTTCCACCCTTCACTAACATGATTTATTTAATGGCACTGAGTTTTCCGAATTTAATTTATTTTTTTTTATCTAATGAGGCTCTAAGCCCCAACAGCAATTTTAATACAGTTCAAAATTCCTAAATGGTTTACTACTCACCAGTAAACAAATCAGAGAGAAAAAGTTTGGATATGAGCAATGTTCCGATGTGTAGATGAAAAATACTAGTGAACCACAACTAGGGATCTTAGGAGTTTCAATTACCAAGATTTTTATTTTTGCATGCGATTCAAGTTTTCCATTTAGGGACATGCATGATTTTTATTAACCTTTGGATATGGATAATGATTACAACAGTGCGTTAGAAATGACTAAAGCAGAGCCCCATACAAGCAGGCGACTTACAGCCAACTTTAACTTTAAACATGCTTATACATAAGAAAGTGCATTATGAGCATGGAAAACCCATAAAAAGGCCTATATTACAATAGTCTACTATAAAGACTCTATGGGACAGGAATCTTTATACATAAAATATCACTGCAATAGTCTCATACCTACACCGTAAAAATTGAGACACCTTTAAGGAGAACCACACCCACAGACTGAAAAAAACATATTTCATCAGGTCTTGATGTTTCTTACATTTTAACACTACTTTTGAACTTTACATTATTTTTAAATGCAGTTCCAGAGTCTGCCCACATGCAGTTCGGGATCCTGACTTTTTAGTTTACCTCTAGGTAGACCACAATGTAGAGTTAGGCTTTAAAATAGTACATCATAGCCCCAAGCTCCTGTCAATGCTTTGACTTTACACGTGTATTCACATAAACTTGACTAAAAGCAAGTAGGGTATAATATAACA
Source organism: Protopterus annectens (assembly GCF_019279795.1). Lineage (NCBI taxonomy): Eukaryota > Metazoa > Chordata > Ceratodontiformes > Protopteridae > Protopterus > Protopterus annectens. The sequence continues at coordinate 1,117,576,206 of NC_056744.1, read as the reverse complement.
ATAACTCATGCCTGGATGTGCATAATGCTGGATTTACCCATGGTTGGTGTGGTTTGGTCACGAGGGCGAAGCCCAAGTGGCCAAACAAAGCCAACCATGGGTAAATCCAGCATTACCCACACCCAGGTGTGGGTTATTGCTATTATACAATGACATTAATTTAAGAAAAAAAAAAATTACTTTTCTTAAATAATGGCATTGTATAATGCCTCCTTGCTACCTTCCGCAACTGTCTGGTATTCTGCATCAGTTCTGATGAACTGCACATATGTATGCCTACGCAGTACATCAGAGCTGTGAGCAAAAGCAACGGAGAAAGCAAGATCTCCGTTGCTTTTTACAAACAGTCTCGCTAGGTTAAAGGAGTTTAATCTAGCGAAACAGCTTTAAAAAAAGCAACAGAGAATCTCTCCGTTGCTTTTTTTTTTTAAAGCTGTCTCGCTATGTTAAACTCATTTAACATAGCGAGACAGTGTGAAGCAACGGAGATCTTGTGTTCTCCATTGCTGTAAAAAGAGTTATAGTAATGGAAAAAGTCTGGGTGACCGGAACTTTTTCCATTACTATAACTCTGATTTACAACGTGCACGCTGACCAATCAGTGTGCACGTTTTTGAATATTAATGGGGGGTCGTTGTACAATTACCATTTCTTGCTTTTCAGTGACTACTTAAAAGGGATAAAAATCACACAACAGTTCTCAGTGCCCTTTACTTCTTTTTCATTCTAAAGTTGCCAATTTTCATTTGTTATGCCAGAGTTGTAGTCCTTAAAACTATCTCCTCTCCCGTAACCCCCCCCTTTGTATCTATCAACAGCTCACAGTAGCAGACAAACATGCATCTACTGTGGCCTTGCGCTATCCACCTACATACAGTGGGAGTTATTTTTGCTACACCACAGCCTGCTCCTCTGTCCTCAAATTTAAATCCTTATTACCTACTAACTGGTAACACATTGTTTGGCAAACCTTCCAACTTCATTTTTCAAAAACTCCTGAGAAAGCAAAATTCTTAAATAATTGAGTCACAAAGGTCATAAAAATGTTTTTTTTGTTATATATAGCACAGTGCAAAGCAATGTCTTTCGGCTTTTCCCGTAGCCACAGCACAACTCCGGTCCACCAATGACTGGCAGTGAATTCTTACAGTGCAGAGTTGCCAGGCCGATGCCCAACCTTCAAAGAAGGCACACCCATTCACACATGCACCTACCTGCATGTCTTTATATGTCACTCGACCACGGGGAGGACAAGCAGACTCCACACAGAAGGCGCTCCAGCCGAGAATCGAACGGGAGAACCTCTTGCTGTGAGGCGACTGCAGCACCAGTGATGTAGCACAGTGATGTACTTAAATAAGACTTTTTGTATCAGCGTGCATTTTCTAAATAGTAATGCAAATGTACAATATCACATTACTGAACAGTAATCTCCAGTAATTGCCTGAGAAGTTATGATGACAGGCAAATGGAAGTAAAAAAAAAAAAAAAAATCATGAGCATTCTGCAAAACAAGGGACATTTGAGTTGTATGGTCTTGGGCCATTTACAGCTTATTGAACATATTGTCTACATTTGCAGCTTGTAATTCGTCTCTTGTAACTGCAGAATTTATTCAAGTTGCATGTGGCAATTTTCTTAAACCAGTAAATCATTGTTAATGCATCTTCTCGGATTTATTTTTCACACACTAACTCCATATGCAGCTTCCCTTCACTGTTTTGTTTCGGATTCAGTCACTTCAGTTTTTCATTCCACTTTATAAATTCATCCCACATATTACTATTTATTGGGTTTATGTAAATATCTTTAATCCCTTGCGTGCTACTACAAAGACCTGCTTTAATGCTGCAGAAAGTACTCCAGCAGTGGAAGGCTACAATGCCTTCCAGACATTTAGACCAACAGCAGCACAGACTGGGACTAAAAGTGAAGGTGTCCTAATCTATGTTAGCTGCAAGTACAACTCTGTGTTGGTTAAAAAGGAGGACACCCTGTGAGTTCATCCACATCCAAGTCTCCATAGACAAGGTTCCCTACAGTGCACTGGCCAGTTACAGGTCACCCTGTAGGACCCATGAAACTCACAGCTTTTACCTACTAGAAGCACTCACCATTCAACCAAATATCCTATTCACGGGAGACTATACACTGGGAAACACACTGCCTCTAACTCACAGACACAGAGTTTCTTGAACTTTTTCAACACAAATACCCTGGACCAAATAAATAGTGTACTCCCCAACAAGATGATCAAACAGACCAGACCTTTTAAAAATCACCAACAGGAGTGTGTGCTGGGGTACCCAGTGTCACATCCTCTCTGAATGTCTGACCACAAAGCTGCCTACCTCAAAATAAAATTCAAGAGATGAAATCACTTAATCAGATATCTTTTGTGCTGTGTGTTTTTTAATAAACTGTTGAAGTGAACGGCTGAGACTTGTGGATTTTTGAATTGGACAGCCTCTATTGGATGACTACTTGAAATTCATCATTAAAATAAAATTCAACACAGAAAACCCAATTAATCCCATAACAGTTTGAAACTATACTAAAATCAAAACTAAATCCTACTAACAGACAAACTGGTTAAAATTCACAGCTCCCCCCAAATCCCAAGAACATGGCTAACTATGCAAAATTATTTACAGAAATCTTGTCTAAAGATGTAAATGGCTGCACTTATCTACCAGAAATAAGCCCAGATCTAACACCAAAAAAAAACAAACCACACTGGTGGAATCCTTAATGGGCTATATAACAAAAGAAAAAAGTTCAGGACCACTTGCTCTCGAACTACAGCCTCAAAACAAGTTAAATGCCAGGTGAATGGATGACTGCAACATTCATCCCTCTTCATAAGGGAAGACCATCAACTGACTCAAGAAACTAGAGACCCACAGCCTGACAAGTCTAATATGCAAGCCATGAAACAAATCATCATGAAATGATCAACATGGGCACTGGCAACCTACAGGCACTAGACCCACCCCAGCTTGGATCTTTTAAGGGAAGGTCTTGCCTACTTAACCTGGTAGACTGCGGCAGGGTCACCACGGTACCTCTAAGAGCTGACAATAGTTAGGGATCTAGAAACTTATGTAACAGTAGTCTGGTGTTCGACCTACTAGTACGAAAATCATTCTATGTCACCTAACTCAAAAGCAAGTGTATGGCACCCATGTCCAAGGAATTAACAATAGCATTCTACTTAGCCCTTATCAGACCCATCATTGATTACAATACCCCCTTTACATGCACCTAGCCAGGCACTTGCAACAGATGGAACACCCTAAAAGCTTCCTCACCAGAGCAGTCCAGGGTATGAATACCCTGTCCTACATAGATTGTTACACAGAGGTGATCTACATCTAGCATATAAGGTGTCCTTGGATCCAGCTCGAATGAATTTCTTGCAGATCCGCAAGACTACCACCACTAGAAACATTAAATCAAAGGACCTGAACTTTACCTGCAACATGAACAGAATCGGCTGGAAGGTCAATGAGTCTCAAAAGGAGCCCCGCACTAAGGAATAAGCTCCCAAACTACAGTGGATATAAAAAGTGTACACATGCCTGCTAAAATGCCAGGTTTTTGTGATATAAAGAAATGAGACCACAACAAATCATTTCAAAACTTTTCCCACCTTTAATGTGACCTGTAACCTGTACAGTTGTTTTTCAATTGAAACAAATCTATTAAGGAGAAAAAATAAAAAAAACTTACAACAAGCTGGTTGCATAAGAGTGCACACCCTTAAATGAATACATTGTTGAAGCACCTTTTGATTTAATTACAACATTAAAATGTGTAAGCTACAGTAGTGACATGAATGGTATATGCAACATTATGCATAATAACTAGAAGATTTTATTGGAGGATTGGTTGGCAGTACTCCAAGTTTTACGTTTAAACGTAATAAGAATTTGAAGCAAATTCTTTGTACCAATAACAGAATGATATATGCCAACATTCCTGACAGGGTTGGTACATATCCTTAGAAGTGCTGCAAAGCATGTACCTATATTGCTCGTACTAACATTTTCATTCATCCATCCAGTTAATTATAAACAATATTCCCCTAAGTTATATGCTAACTGCCATACTAGTAATGTCATTTATTTAGATAGGCATTTGTCATGCACCTTATTTTATGGAGGCAAAACTGTAAATTGAAACAAAGGATTTTGAAACATCTTCCAGCTGTATGCCTTAAAGTGGAACATAATGCTTTATATCAACATATTAATAATTATGGACATTACTTGTAAAACCATAAAACTGAAGGAATTCATTTTAATCCTAGAGAAGGCTTATTAATTATACTGAGTCTTGTGAGGTACAGTGGATTACAGAGCTCAGAAAGGAGCCCTGGCTTAAATTAGATGGTACCTTTAAAAAGCCCATCTTAAAGGGGCGTAAGCCAAGTCTGATTTTGATTGGATGCAACTTTTTTTTTTTTTAAATGTTTGTAATGAGGTTTGTCTCATGATGACAGTTTTTCCGAAAGTGCTTGTTTTTAACCAAAATAAAAAGCACTTTCATTTCAGCCTCGTGGTCAGAGGAGTTTTTGTCAATATATGTGTGTGTGTTACTAATTTTACTACTGCGGACCTTAAGTGCTTATCTGCCTGCTTGTTTTAGGTTTAGGATGTTTAGAAATAAACATGAGGTATCACAATCTGTACAAGGCAAGGCGGCAGAATGCTGACCACAAACTAGAGTATGTACCCAGCAGCTAAAACCAGAGAAAAGGTAGACACTAGAGGAGACATGCATAGTGACAGTAGGGGAGGAGATAAGAATAGGAGAATCCTAAATCAAGAGAAAATGTTATATCTGTGCACAAAGAGTTCCTGTGTTTCACAGTAAAGGAGAGGAAAGCGATTAAGAAATTCAAGATGAGACATTAGACACTAGTGCAAAACTCTAACATAGAGGAGAGAAATGAGAATGAAGTCTTAACCAAGGAGGAAAAGGGTCAGAGTTGTAATTAGAGCGGAATGAATGAAAAGCTTCCATGGATGCATGCCGTTAGGGGACATGATGCACAGACTTCAGTTGTGCAGGAGTGCAGAACTAACATTAATTTAAGAAGCAGTGAAGATAGTGTGGCTTTGTAACCGAATTGTACTACTGCTTTTCTGGTTACGGCTGAAGCACTGAAGAAACTAGTGTATGGTAGAACCAGTAGCAAGCAGTTTGTGACCATTAAGCAAAACTACAGAAGAACTTTTTTGAGGAGACAACTCAGCTGCAAATATTGAGTTGAGGGAGGTATAAAGAACTACACAGAACACCAGATCACCTAGCTACAGTTCTGGGGTCAAGGGACGAAATGAAGACACTAGTAACCAACAGTAACAATGAGTGAGCGGTTTGCAACAGAGTGGAACGTTAAAAAACTGAAAAGTCAATAACAGGTGTAGGAATTCAGGAGGTGAAAAATTTACATGAAAGAAACAAACTACTAAACAAGCCTCCAAAGTAGGATAACCCAAAATTATCTGGTCTTCCAAAAAATCAGCTCCTAAATCTGGGCTGCTGAACACAACCCTCTCTATCAAACCCACAAACATAGTCAACACATTAAAACTACAACTTTTATTAGTTCACCTTCATGCTTACTTAAAAGCCAGTGCATATTCCAACCACTAAAATTCCCACAATCCCTATCCCTCCAATCAGTCTCCAACGAGGTATCCACAAGTTTACTTCAAGACTGACTCGTATGGCTCCACTGAAGAAAGGAGGTGTGGCCTGAGGGAGTGAACTGGCAAGGGAGTTAAAGGTAATTAGACTCCGTGATCTCATAATATCTATACATTACTTGATCTCATCAGTTAGCAACAAATCTGAAATACCCAACACAACAGACAGATGGTAAAGAACCATAAACACCACTAAAACTGTTGGCTCCATTTTGTATCGATTCAAAACAAAATGTAGTTATCAAGATTAAAGTTTCTGTATTACAACTAGTGAAATGACAGAATTAGGAAGTTACTATTAAGGTGATACTGTGTACTTGGGTCTGTCGGTTAATGTAACAACCTTGGGGACAGCACACACTGAAGCTTTACAAGATTGAATCACCCAAATGAACATTTATGTTTTCCATATATCTACTTGACATGGCTGACTGTATATATTATTCATGAACATATTTCATTTGGCAGACTGAAATGCTGTTTGAAAAGTTAATTGTTTTTCTAAAAGCTGAATTTATAAAACTTACTTTTACTGCAGATATCAACTGCTGAATGTCAGTGGGCAAAAATAAATCCTGGGATTACAATGAATGTTGAGAGAGATTTGAATGCAAACGTAAATAAGCTTAAATGTTTAAGTTGCAGTCGTGTACAAGTACATGCAAGGATACAGGATAACTTACATGAGATACAAGCACCTTTTGGAGGTTTCTGTTTAACTTTAAAAGTTGGATGTCAATTTGAAACCTTGAAGAATGAAACCAGACTGGAATGCTACCAGACTAATATTTAACATGTCATCTGACAGGCTAAACAAACCAATTAAGTTGAACACTATTCATTAATTTAGCCTGTTAAATCTATTGCTGTACTATTTAAAAAGCTGGAAACATCCAATGAACTCTGTATTTGTAAACAATTAAAATGATAATTAATGTTACTAAGTTTTAAACAGCTAGGTACATACAGGCAAATACAAGGAGTATATTAAGCCCAAAGCTAGGACAGAGGTACATTTATTAGGCTTATGCCTCACTTGGGTCAGTCAAGTAGGTATAAATGGAAATCTGGTTTACTGATAACAATGACAATCCTCTTGCACAAGGTCTGGGTATGAATTACTACCTATTTACATAAAAAATGTTAAGTTAAAGTTAATTGACATGAGCGTGAGGTATGTGTACAGGAACAACTATGCAAGTACGGCAGGTACAAGGGCCAAAAAAGCCAATGTTAAGAGAGAGAAAAAAATAAAATAAATAAATACGGACAGCACCAAACGAGTGGAAATAAAATATTTTATTAAATAGTGGCAACACCAACAAAGTGAAGTGCAAAGCACTGCATCAGACCCGTTTCTGCAAAAAGGGCCTTCCTCGGTGACAACAACATGAATACAATAAACCCTTGTATATTACAAGAATACAAGCAAACACAATCCCATTGGCTAATTATAAATTATCATTAAGCCCTGGGGGAAAAAAAAAAGTCCTAACTTAATAATCCAACTTCTTCCCTTTTTATTAAAGTACAGTATGCCAGCCTAATTTATTAGTTTTATTACCCTGAATTCTATCAATAATAAAATCTAAATATAATAGACTATGTTTAACAGTATGCCTACATACGGCACTATAAATAAGTCTACTCCTGATGTCACTCAAGTGTTCTGACATACGTATACAGAGTGGACGGAGGTTTGACCAATGTAAAATGCAGAACATGAGCAAGTGGCCAAATAGATTACCCAGTCAGTGTTGCAATTGGCAAAAAAAAAAAAAAAAAAAAATATGAATCATACTAGTATTTTTGCTAGAAAAACTGTTTGGACTTTATCATAAATTTGCAAAACGTGCAATACCCGCAAGGGAGAGAGTCAACTAACCTATCTCCGGTGAGTGTCAATTGAGGACTAGATGATATAAGACCTCTCCAGTATTTATAGTGGAAAAGTGGGAACCCAAAGTCTGACCCCTGTGATAACAAAACATACATCTAGATGTTAGAACCCATTAGCTAGTAGAATATTCCAATGTCGAGCCAAAATATCCCTGAGGATATTACTATTCTGCCCAAAAATAGTAACTAATCCAATAGAAGAATCTTGGCGAGATCTGTCTTTATACTCCAATAAATCCACCCTAGCTTGTGTTGAAGCCCGGTTACTGGCAGACACATCACCAAACTGATTATTCAAAAGATCTTTTGAACAAAGGTCCTTTTGGTAATAATCACAGGCAACGTCCGAGGAGCATAGACACCCAATCTGTAAGAATTGTGATTTTGGTATGTTCCTAACAATGTGACGTGGATGGAGGCTGGTGGCATGCAAAAGACTACTGTAACCCGAATGTTTACAGAAAACCTGACTGCTAAGAGTATCATCCAAATTATGGTGACATTCAAAAAAATTAATCTGTTTAACATCACAATTAACCATAAAATAATATTCCACTTGTTATTATTGAGATATTGAATTCCTGTAGATAAACCCTAGCAGCCTGCCAAACCATCCAACAATCATTCAAATATCACCTCCATATATCAATCTCACCCAAAAAGATGTTATGGATTGATGTTATAAATCAACTGCTCCTCTAAAAAACCCATAACTAGGTCTGCATAAATGGGGGCAAAAGATGCCCCCATAGCGGTCCCTTTAACTTGCCAGTAGCACTCCATATATGTATGTCAGAACACTCGAGTGACATCAGGAAAAAGAAGCCTTCTAGTGCCTTATATAGCCATACCGTTAAACATAGTGCTGCTTTATTTAGATTTATGATTATTGACATAATTCAGGGTGATGGAACTAATAAATTAGGTTGGCATGTAACCGTGAAAAAAGGAAAGAGGTTGGATTATTAAGTTAGGAGGACATTTTTCCCCAGGGCTTAATGATAATTTATTATTAGCCAATGGGATTGCTTGTATTCTTGTAGCATACAAGGGTTTATTGTATTCATGTTATTACCTGCGGTGGTGGTGGTGCAATAGTGTTGTCGCCTCACAGTAAGACGTTGTCCTGTTCGATTCTCAGCTAAAGCGTCTTCTGTGTAGAGACATGCGTGAATGGGCGTACCTACGTTGAAGGTTGTGCATCAGAGCTGGCAACTCAGCACTTAAAAAATCTACTGCCAATCATTAGCGGATCAGAGTTCCGCTGCGGTGACCCCTAACCGGGAAAAGCAGAAAGACAAAACAACATTGTATTCATGTTATTGTTGTCACTGAGGAAGGCCGTTTTTACCGAAACCTTTCTGTGTACCCCTACAGTAGTATCTCAACACATACCTATGGCTGTTTAACAATTCATTGCGTAGTGAGATTTACCTCTTAAGCAGAGTTTTTCAGGGAGGGAAAATAATGTACTTTAAGCAGGATGATGCTTCTTTTCCAGTAAGGGTGCCCTCTAAAAATATTTTTGCTTATCCATTGTAAAGAATGTTTGAAAAGGTATACAAAGATGACTGTAGTTTGAGAATTAGAAGATGCTCATTGGTTGTTGTTGTCTTCCGGCTTTTTCCCCGGTTAGAGGTCACCACAGCGGAACTCCGGTCCGCTAATGATTGGCAATAGATTTTCACATACAGAAGTGCCGGCTCTGACACACAACCTTCAACGAAGGTACACCCATTCACGCATGTCGCCACACAGAAGACGCTCTAGCTGAGAATCGAACAGGACAACGTCTTACTGTGAGGCAACACTACCGCAGCACCACCACCATACTGAATAGTTTTTAAAAGCAGAAATAGATGATTTCTTTGTACAATGTTCTTGAATAATGGAAGTGTGATGACTGCTCATCTTAAAGACATCCTCCAGCAAATCAACTTCTGCTGGCATTTGATACGTTAACTATTGGGAGTCTGAAGTAATGCTGAAATATAGGAAGGAAAGGCAGACTAGCTACATAGCTCTTACCGGTATAAAACAAAAAGTCATGGCTTATTTGATTAACGGACCATAACACGGTAACAATCTTGTGTGTGTGTGTGTGTGTGTGTGTGTGTGTGTGTGTGTGTGTGTGTGTGTGTGTGTGCGCGCGTCAAGATTTGACTATGTTCGAGTGAAGAGAGGGTGCAAGGCACAAGTTTCTCTATAAAGTTGTCACTGTGCAACAGGCCAGATATGTATTAACAGTATGATGACAAAGGGTTTCAGAGCACAGGATAAGAAACCATGTAAATAGGAGTATACCAGTATTAGCTGGAGAAGGATCAATGAAGATAGCACTGTGCATACTAACGTTTAAAGAAGTTTATGCTACTGGATGAACTTGTGTAACTTTAAGAGGAAGATTATTATATGTGATGATACTAAGTTGGTTAATAGGAGAATAACAGGTTGTAGTCTATGGTAATTGGCAGAAGGTCAATATGGGAGAAGTACTGAGATGCAAAGACTGAAAGTTTACACCTCAGCAGGAGGTGCATGCTGCTTAAGGGATTCTTGGCCACATCTCCTTCTACAATATCACCTAGGTTCTTCTTTTAAACACAAGATCTAATAAAAAAGAATCTTTGAGTTCGCTCAGAAAAGTTATTAAAACCCCTTTATCTTAGGTCTAATGTGACAAGAGTTCAGGACCACTGTTTCAAGACAAATATCAAGTCAGAAAGAATGATGGAAGACCAATGAGATATTTAATGTCCCATGTTAGTTACTTATGTAAGCGACTGTTATAATTAAAACCAATTTTGTGAGAAACGTTACTGGAACATATTTATCTTGGTTTGAAACTTAAAAGTTGTGAGAGACAGATAATATATGCTTAAGAAAAAAAAATTGCACTATACTCAAACTATCCACAGATGTTGGAGTAACACACATCCATTTCTTATAACATTTAAAACACCTTAGTCTGACAATGTAACAAAGCTATAGCAGCATTCTGTCATTTTCTCCCATTTTAAAATACAAGCTTTTTGAGTAACACATGGTCAAAAGTTGTAAATCACAAAAAGTAACATAAAAACTTTCTTACCAGCAGTCTAAGAATGGTGTTGTATTCCAGATATTATTACGGTAACACAATTAGAGACTCATCTCAGCTGTATTAGTCTCTTTACTACGCTGAACTTAGCTTTAGGAGAGAGGAAAATAAGTCAAGCAAACTAAAGTAAAAGCAAAAGTAGCCAAACAATAAGTTTGCCCCATCAGATAAAGCCTCATAATTCTGAGGAAGAAGCATCCAAGTCCAAGTAACTTTACACTCATCAATAAATGGTTGAATTCCAAACTGGTTGCAGGAAACTGCAGAAATCATGCAGCTATTAACTAAAGCTTCTTATTAATTACACAGACATATTTCTGAATGTTTTATGCCCCACCACAAAAGGAAGCCACAAACCAAATAGTCAAACCAACATTTTCCTAACAGACTCATTTTCTGAATCCCATCTACAAAGGAAAACTTGTAATTAGTCCAAACACTTCAGCAGTTGAGATTCTCGGCTGGGCTTGGGAGTGCCTTCTGTGTGGAGTCTGCATGTCCTCCCCGTGGTTGGCTAGCGTTCGAAAGAGATGCGTGTATAAATGGGCGTGCCTTTGTTTAAGGTTGAGCATCAAGCTAGCACCTCGGCATTTCGTAAAAAGCTACTGCCAATCATTAGCGGACCGGAGTTCTGCTGTGGCGACTCCTTACTGGGAAAAGCCGAAAGACAAACAACTTCAGCAGGTGAGATAAAGATGAACATAATGAAACACTTCAAAATCCCCAACCGTGGCTCAGCATAGGCAGTCTAAATAAAGTGTGATTTCAACTGCTGAAATGCAACAGGCATTGAGGCACAGTTCCTCCATACAATGCAGGCACAGAGTAGTGTGTAAATTAAATAGTGAAATACAAAACTGCAACAAGAAAAAATATACATAAATCAGCCAAAATTCAGTCAACCCCAGGTGACCAGAACAGTACAAAAAAGTCTCTTCAGCAGAACAAGAGACTTGGGGAAGTTAGGCCCACTTAGACCATCTTGCCAGTACTCAACTAAGAAGGAATATGAAATATAGATGTACATCCAGAGGAGAGTAACATGGCTTACCAATTCCAAAAATGTAAAATATTTAACAAACAAGAGCCACTGATTGCCCCTAACCACAGCAATTTGTAATGCAACAATAACCTGACAAACTAAATAACCTACATTAACTGATACGCACACATACCATATTGTGCGATTAAAAAAGTTCTGATTACTACAGTTTTGAACACTGCGCAAAGGGAATTTAGACTTGCAGGAGTGCAGTGTGATCACTACAGTGGTTAAAAGGCTGAGGTAAGTGGAGGAAATGAAAAGGTATGATGTATCCAAATGATGTGGTGCCTACAACTGGAAAGTAACATGTTGCCAACTAGATGTGCTGTTCCTTGTCAAAGGGGAAGACTTTTTTTTTTGGGGGGGGGGGGGGCACAACTTAATGGAATGCGTGGTAGGAACCAGAAAGTAGATTCATATACCTGTTCTATTAAAAAGATTAGCAATCTCTTTATTATACAAAATTTAAACTCCAGAGATTTACAATAATCAAAAGATTTTCTCTCAACCCACCACAAAAGTAAAAGAAATGCTTATTTAAAACATGCTGTCAGAGAGAGTTAATTTGCTTTCCTCATCACAATTTTAGCAAGATTTCGATTTACCATTTCAGAAATTATCATACAGATTAGAAACATGTTGGTTCAATAAGCAAAATCATTACTCTTTATTTAAATGAACAAATAAATTTCTATTAAAAGGTGAATCTGTGTAAAGACTGACCTACTGCAACTTCAGAAGACAATGTTTTACTATACTAATCCCCTGGTAGCTTTACGCAATGGGTGTGGCCTGAGTAATTGATATGCCATGCCAAATAGCTGAGAAATCATATGCAAATGATGCATGACTGACATGTCATGCACATTTGCTTCACCTCCCACATCAATACAATATTCATTGAGAATTGAGAGCACAGTACAATTACCTACTGTATGCAGGCTTTCGTTTTTGCAGGGGGTGCAGCACCCCCTGCACTCCCCCCAAATATATATATATATATATATATATATATATATATATATATATATATATACATACATATACACACATATACACACACACACACACACACACACACACACACACACACACACACACCATCTTAGAGATCACTCTACATTGAGGAAAAGAATTACTCATATGCATCATGTCACCGTAAACTGTGAACAAACATTATTTGCATACATCCTCACGGCTTTTCCTTTTGCTACTATTCAGTGTAGTTGAGAGCTGACTTTTTTTTCTACTGTTCATGCTGTACACATCCTGCTATACTGTTATACTTCAAAGAAATAATCATTGTTCACAAATGACATACTCATATTTAATAATGATGGTGGTGTATATATCCAACAGGTAAGTACAGCGTTTAAGATTACTACAATACAAGTGGTAAACATTTTCCTTTCATTTCGCTTTTAAAATATATTTCCTTATAGCAGGGCATGCACCCTGCATCAGTATTAAAGATGAGACTAATCTGAACAACTATTTCCTGGTGTTATAACAAATTTGCAAGATGGTTTAACTTTAAAATGGAAAATGAAGGTTCGGCGAAAAAGTAAATGTCGAACGCAAGTTGACAGAGTCCATATTGCCGATCTCCAAGTGTCCTGTGCAGTGAATGCCAATGTTTATTCGCAAATACATGGCCGATGTAATGAATACACATCACAGTCATAGCCAGCCTTAGGCATAGGCCAACTAGGCAGCGGCCTAGGGTGCCGCTACAGCAGAGGCACTTTTCCAGTAACCTGGATAGTGCAGATATACCAGGGTGGGGGCACCAAGTGATGTGGGGGGTACTATGGAGCCCTTTTGCCTAGGGAACCAGCTGACCAAAAGAAGTCCCTGATAGGGGTACAGTGCAATCCTTTTCCTCACTATAGTGGGATCTCGGAGGTGGAATATAAAGTTTGCAGGAGGTGTGGGGGGTGCAGGGGGTCCTGACCCTGCAAACATGCGAGTTGTGCAGTACTGAACTGCGTATGCTCAAGGCAAATAGGTGAAACATCAGCATCAGCATGTCAAAAAACAGCAAATTTGGATTAGACCACATAAATGCATTATACAAGTAATGTCGACCACTTCATGGTAAACCTTGCAAGATCTGCATACCGCACACTCAGAATGCTGGCTGAATATTCATGTGTACAAAGACATCAACACGAGTATTCATAGATTTCCATACATATCACCTGGTGCGGGGTTTGGGCAGGCCTTGCTACTGCACATCGGTGGATTAGTACAGAAAAACAAAGCCCTTCAGAAATTGGAAGGCAGGTATACAACCACTAACAACAGATACAGTGTGTATAAGAACTGCACGCAATCTTGTCACTCTTAAAACAATCAACCAAAATTCAAAAAAAGACAGAGCACTCATTTGCATTAAAAAACACACACTATTTTGCACTGTCTGACTGTAGTAACTTCCAGTTTCAGTGGTAAATACCCCATTCCAAGCATCTTAAAGTGAGGCAAGCCTAAGCATTCAGTGTCATGCTGCATTACTGTGAAAGTGCATTACTGTGAAAGTGATAGTAACAGCTAACTAAATGTCATGCTCTATTCACAAGTTATTAGTAGTACTGGCACTTCAATTCCGGAGATAATTTAATGATGTACAGAAAATTCTAAAATCTAACAACATCCAAAATAATATAACATACAGCCTTCAAGGAAATTGCAATGTTAACCACATAAAGTATGTTAAACCTTTCACCGATATTTATTGTTCAGTCTATGCTTAATGTCACAAACAGAAAAAAAAAAAAAAAACATTCTAAGCAACCGTCTGAATTTCAGTCTCTACTGTTGCCATCTGTAAAGATTGGCTATGCTGGCAGCCTTCACCCGATAGAATTTTTTGTAGATAATTCTGTCATTTGTAAATATTAATAAAAGCCACAGGCTTGTTCTCTTAAATGGGAAAAATGGTGTTCTCTTAAATGGGAAAAAATGGTGTTAACTGTGGAACTGCAAAAATGTGACAACAGTGCACTCTGCTGTAACAAAGCTAATAAAAGTCAGTTCTTTGATGTCAAAACCTGGAGCCGATATGTCTGGATGAAGGAATTCTGGCTATTGTCTTGAGACCAGAGTTAATTGCTAGAATTTGCATGTATAAATTATTTTATTGTTCTGGCTTCCTGATCAGCTGCAAGATAAAGAGCTATTAACCTCCAAGAATCTGTTAGCCTGGGAACCAGAAAGAAATTATGTAATCTGAAATGAATCAGTGGTACGGTGTTATCAATTTAAGGACAGACAAAATGAGAGCATTTGTCTTGGAGAACATCCACCTCACCAGATCTCTGCCTGCGTCTAGATGTAAGTAGGATTTTAGAACTGTGTTTTCTCTTAGCTATAGCTAGGAAATAGGACGATTAGACTAGTTTGTTTTTCTGTGATGTCAGAACTTTTGCCACTGTATTATTTTAAGTATTTCTCGGTGATCTCAACTCTTGACTAGCACTGTGTAGTAAGAAGTATTATCTTGTTTTTATTATTAAATATTTTTAAACCTTTCAACTGTGGCCGTTTTGTGTAGCGATAATTTAAGCTCCCAAGAGTACATTGCATGTATATAGCGATAATGTACAAAGTCACTCCTAACAAGTCTTGACCGTTTGGTTGCACTTACCATTTGGATAATAATATTGCACAATAATAATTGGACACCCTTTAAAGGGCCTTTGAGTAGCCAATAAATATTAGCTGGGTGGTGGCAGTGATTTCTACCGTATAGTCTGGGTAAAAGGGGGACAGCTGGATAACCTGTGCCAGTCTCCCCCAGGAGTGTGTATGGTTGTATATAACTTATCTCAAAGCACGTGTGTGTGTGTGTGTGTGTGTGTGTGTGTCTCAACTACTTGGGCAGGGGACATGAAGCACTGGTTGGACAGATTGCTGGAGGTTTTAGCTTGCCCACTAGGCTGAGATCTGGACCCTATAGCTTTATCACTGGGAAGTCTTATTGGGGACCTGGAGAGAAAGGGAGAAACCAGCCCCAGACTGACTGTGATCTCTGAGTGCTCTTAAGGGAAATTGCACTTTACTGTGTGTGTATTTATTATCCTTTCCCTATATGGGTGCCCCTCACTGTTAGTGGTGGGAATTGTGGCTCCTTGATTGGTGAGCCATTGCATGGGTACCACACCATCAAATACAAGTTTCATTCTCTGCTACTACTAAATGACAACATGCAAAACTCATACTGGGAAAGTCTTAGATGTTTTGGCAACAGCAGACATTTGCTTAACAAAGCTACAACAGGTGAGCCTCTTGCATGAACACTGTGCTGAAATTTTACTAATCAGTAACAAACAAATGTACTATGGAGTGTTATGATTTAGTTTGTGTACATCATGCAGTAGTTTTTATGCTTCATTCTTAGGTCTTCTAGCTCACAATAAAAAAAAAAACAACCTCCCCAAAACACTTTGCCACTGAAATTACTGCATAATAGTCATTCTTTTCACTTAACTCTCCCAGTAATCACCCAGTCAAAACTTAAATAAGGTTAAGAAAGAACACACAAAATGTAAGCTCAATTCACTGCACTAAACTATAAACAGTACATACTGAGGAAAAGTATCAACAACTAATGATATGACCTCAAGATAAGCAAATAAGTAGACATTTAGGATGAAAAGGGGCATACTAGGTTGCACAAGAACACATGCCATTAGGAAAAAAAAAGTCAACATGACATATTAAATGCAATAAGAATATGGAAACAATTCTCACTCTGCAAAGGCACAGGATGCAGCCAACACAAGACATATTACTACATTTCAGGGTATACATCAGAACTATCACCAGCATGAATAAAAACAAGACAGGCTTCAAATAAAATAAATATTTCATACATCTCAAAAGGAATGTAAAATCTCCAATGCTGATATCGATAGCATTAAAAGGTTACAAGAATCAGAGTTAAAAATAGTTCTGAAAAAAATAAGCACTTTTTTTGCTGGAAGAATTAAATAGCTTCCATACAAGGCAAAGGTTATAAAAAAAAACTGTATAAAGGCAATTAACAAGGAGTAGACATAATACTTGGCTGCAAACAACTGTATATTGGGGACACTTTTAAACTTCACAACTTTTTGTAGAAGTTACAACCAAAACTTTGCTATCAAGCTCTGTGCTTCCATCCCTCTGGACACTCAACTTACTCTGTGTACAAAATGGGACACTGTCTTCCTAAACGGGAATATCTGGGAGGTTGGCATGGCACTTCCCATCATGGAGACTAGTGAAGTACTCCCCCAGTACAACTGTCAAAATGTTGAAAGCATGATTCAGCTGTAAGCATTCCGTTAACAAGAAGTCAGCCCCCACTGCCAAAGGAACATTTTCTGTGCAACCCACGGATTAAATGGTACACAGCAGTCCCTTAAAAATGTACATCAAAGCTCACAAATACTTAAGTAAAACAAAACCGTATTACATTACTGCATACACCTTCATACTACTACTAGCATAAATCGTTTACAAAAGCTACAAGAGATAAAAAGAACGCTCGTGTAGCTACGGATGACAAAACCAAATAAGCTGTTTCCGAAATTCCACAGCTAACTGCACTTTGCAACAAACACTAATCAGAAAGAAATGAATATGTGTTAAATGACGAAATCTGTTCAGTAACGCTTACCCCAAACCCAGACCAGGGCGCTAACGTGAGTCAAAGCCGCTTCCCCTTCACTGCAGTCGGGCTGGGGAAACGAGCACAGCACCTTCAACGTAAGGTGCCAACAGCAAAATTCAGAACTCCACTAACTCCATTAGACACACCCCTTGCTGATGTTGCACTATAAAATCCCAGCTACGTGCATAAATGTAGCGTTGGGGGCGTAAGGCAGCCTCATCATAACCGGCTTAGCTCCCGGAACTCTAGCTGTTACCTGCTTTCTGTACCGCCTCCTGACAGGCCTGTACACTCCCAGCATTACCTGGGCGAAACGATTCTGACTACGTGTCAGTAATGTAAAATTAAAATGACAGTGGCAAAGATCCTGATAACGTGTTCTGAAAATATATTTTTTTCAAACATAATCAGTTTACCATTCAAACGGGCAGTGAAATGACAACCTACAATACTTTCACTATGTTTTGATTATTTAAGTAATTTACTTCCCGCTTTCTTTTTGACATCGACAGCACCGCCCACAAAATGATGTAATTGCTATCTTCCCGCCCCAATTCAGTCATGACATCTACTTAGAGTCCCAGGAGTCTTTTAATTCCCCTAGGGAAATGTAATCCCCTTTCGTTTTGTTCCGATTACTTAAGTAGTATAGTGCGTTTTACTATTTCATGCTCTTTTGAAATTTCTCTTTCTTTGTTTGTTATTTATGCGGGGCACCCCCAATATCTACAAATCTGAAAATTATTTGCTACTAACCAACTCCGTGAAACAGACAGCTTGTCTGCCCTTAAACAATTGCAGTGGTTTGAATTACCCAGCATCTCAAGTATATTCATTCGCTATTTGTGACTCAGGATATAAACCTTTAAAATTTCCAAAAGTAACCAACAATCTCCACAACTATTATCCCAATAAACCACTAGGCTCTTACATACATCTCAACCTCTTAAATCAAGAAATCTGGATAAAGCCAAAAATAAAAGTGGGACAAAGGCCCAAAAATAGGGACAATTTTAAAACATTACTCTTACAAACTTAGAAAGTTGATAGAATAACAGACTTTGCATTATTGTACAGATATTCGCGGAATGTACAGATTTTTGCCTCATATTTTTGGTCCATTTTTCATAAAATTGTGTTTTTCTGGCAAATTAGTGGCAAATCATGACAGCCATTTGAGTTTCTGACTTCATACCCTTCAGAAAATTCATGCTAATGCAAAACCTCTTATACTATCAACTTTCTATGTTTGTAAGCACAATATTAAACTTTGTTCCCTATTTGTGGTCCTTTGTCCCACTTTTATACATGGCTTTGTCCAGATTTCTTTCTCTAAGAGGTCGACAGGTATAATTATCATGAATTTTCTGGAATCCGAAGTCTGAAACTCAAATATCTGTCATTATTTTCTAATGTCAGTCTTTGATGATTTGCCACTAATTTGCCAGAAAACTACGATTTTATGAAAAATGGACCAAAAATAATGAGGCAAAAATTTGGACATTCTGCGAAAATCTGTAGAGTTGAGAGATATGTGCTCATGATAAAAAAATTAAAAAAATCTCTCCACCTACAAACTTAGGGTTGCTACCTTTGCATCCTTCCATTTCCTGATCAATAAGCCATGCCTCTGCATAATGAAAATACATTCCTTACATGAGGGTTCCCTGTTCATAAGCCATACATCAAAACATCAATTTTTAAATGTCAGATATACAATTGGCAGCATCAGATGATATGAAGTCCTATGAAAGAGTCTTCCATGGCACTTGTGACAACAGGAAGTACTGCCAGCCATGCCAGATGAAGTAGGGCAGTGGATGTGTAACATATGCCAGCTAGTTGGAATTTTGCAAATAATTATATGTCATTAGTATATCAAACTGATTTGTACAGATGCTTGTGTTGAAAATTGCATTTAGGTTCATAGGTTCATAGGTCTGTACTAGACTAATGGCCCTGGGACATTTGCACACCTAGCCCATAGAACTGCCCAGGCATTGTGCAGTGGATGTGTAACATATGCCAGCTAGTTGGAATTTTGAAAAGAATTATATGTCATTAGTATATCAAACTGATTTGTACAGATGCTTGTGTTGAAAATTGCATTTAGGTTCATAGGTTCATAGGTCTGTACTAGGCTAATGGCCCTGGGACATTTACAAGCCTAGCCCATAGAACTGCCCAGGCATTGTGCCACCCATTATTAGTTCCCAGTGCTTCTATCAAGTAGAGCCACTAGAATGATCCCCAGGGTGAACTTTCTATTTCCCATCCAGTCATCAAGACTTCGCTTGAACAGGGCTAGTGAGGTGCTCTGCTTGACATGTATGGGAAGTATATTCCAGAGCATGGGTAGTCTCTGGGTTATGAACCTGTCCTTCCAGCATGTTCTGTTGATTGTGGTAATGAGGTTGAGGTCTCTGGAGCATGTGGTGCAAAGGGATTAGGATTTCTTTAGATGTAGCACTTCTAACACAGCTAGGTCAGACATGGCTTTTAAGTCAAGCAGAGATCACCTCTTAGTAGAAGATATGAGACAGAGAATAGCTGGAGTTTTTTTGAGTTTGTCCATGTAGGACATGTGTTTAAGGCCTAGGATCCTATTCATGAGGTACTTTTGTGGCCTCTTCAGCTGTTGCAGGTGTCTAGTGAGGTACATGCCAAATGGAGCAATATACTCTATGATTGGTCTAATGAGGGAAGAGTAGAGAGAAATGATGACCTTTCTTCCTGGATGCAAAACCCTTGGTAAGGATATGTGCCACACAGAAAGACTTTCTGACCACAGTGGCAATGTGGTGGTCGAAGGAGAGGCTGCTGTCAACCTGTGTCCCCAGATCTCTTATAACGCCTTCAGTATTCAGTGGGCTCCCATCGATATGGTAATTAATGGGAACTGAGTTTTTCCCAAAGGGGATGACGATGCATTTTTTGGCATTAAGCTTAAGGCCATGGTTTCAACACCAGTCATTGGTCTCAGTGAGACCTTTCTGTAAAATGTCTGCATTACTGGTGGAGTCAATAATGGCTCCCAGCTTCCAGTCGTCTGCAAATTTGGTTAGCCAGAGTCCCTCCGAGTTGGCCTGGACTTTTGAGAAGTAGATGCCAAACAGGAGAGGACCCAGGACCGATCTGTGTGGGACTCCACTCATGACTGGTCAGCAGTCTGACTTGGATTCTGCTACTTTCACACTGTGGGTTCTATCTGTGAGCCAATTTGCAACCCACCTAATGATATAGGGGTTGACGCCTAGTTTGCTGAGTTTATCAATAATTCCTGGGTGAGGAATGGAATCAAAGCTCTTACCCAGATCAAGGTAGGCTGTATGAACTGCCTTACCTTGATCCACCACTCTGGTGAATGACTCAAAGAAGTCAACCAGGTTGAGCAGGCATGATCTAACTTTCACAAAACCAAATTGTTTGGGATCTAGAGTTTGGAGATTCACTATATCCTTGTTAATTAGGTCCATGATGATACACTCCATAGCCTTACATATCAGACTTGTCAGGCTAATGGGGCGATAATTTTCAGGGTCTGTAGTCGCTCCTCCTTTATGGAGAGGGATGACTGTAGCAGTGCGCCATTTAGTAGGGACAAAACCTGAGGTGAGGCTGTGAGTGAACAGAGCACACAGATGTGGCACCAGTTCACTTTGTAATTCATGTAGAACACAGCCAGGGGATATTGTCAAGTCCCATGGAAGGTGTATTATTGGCCTAAGACAATGCAACTTTAGCCTGTGTTGCAGTAA
Organism: Protopterus annectens; assembly: GCF_019279795.1. Lineage (NCBI taxonomy): Eukaryota > Metazoa > Chordata > Ceratodontiformes > Protopteridae > Protopterus > Protopterus annectens. Next base: position 1,117,555,028 of record NC_056744.1, on the reverse strand, counting down.
TGTTCAGTGCCTGTCATTCTTCCAGTATTGAGATTGGTTCTTGGGGGGGGGGGGGTAAAGTTGGCACTGAAACTGTCGGCCAGTATGTTAGCAATATCTGTTGGCTCAGTATAGATGGTACCGTTGTGCAGTAACTCAAAGCAAATCTGGGTATTGTCATGGAGATTCTTGATATAACTATAGAAGTCTTTGTGTTTGCTTTTAGTGTTTGCTGCAATTCTGCCTTCATAGCTGGCTTTGGAGGTTTTGATGAGGGATCAAAACTTTTTGATGAGGCTAATAAGGGAATTTTTCCAGTTTTGGGACTTCACCTTTTTCTGCAACAGTTTCTTCCTTCTGTTGTAGAGTTTATTAATGGCAGAGGACCACCAGACTGGCTTCCTTTTTTGGAGGAGAGCATTTTGGTTCTGTTGGGTATGGCTAGTTTCATGCATTTATGTATGTGTTCGTACAGTGCATTGGTGTATGATTCGGCAGTCATGGATCTGTTTTCCATTGGCATGGGTGCTGTGAAGTTAGTCACCCCTATTTTTAGGAGTCCAAAGTCGGCTTTCGAGAGGTTTTCCATGGAGGATACCTTTGTGGGTGTGTGTGGGTGAGATGTGGATTTCCATGGTGATTAGTTTGTGGTCAGATCTAACCAGGGAGGAAATGACTATTGGTGCAGAGCAATGGTCGCCCATGTTAGTAATAACCAGGTCAAGGATGTCGCTTCCTCTAGTGGGGGTAAAAATGGGCTGGTCCAGGGCATTGGAACTGATGAATTCCAGGAAGCATTGGGCCAGTGCATTGGTGTATAAGTAGTTTTTCCAGCTGATGGAGGGGTAGTTGAAGAAACCTGGTATGAAAGTGTTGTGTTGAATCTTAATAGTTTCCAGGGTGCTTAGGAATGTGGAGTGAGAGTCTTGGGACATGGTTGTGGACCTATAGCAGGCTATGACCTGAATTGCAATCTTACCCAATGTTAGTTGTACCTGGAGTATCTCAGATGAGTTATGCTGGGCTACTAGTCTGGAGGTGTGCATATCCTTTATGAATATGGAGATGCCACTGCCTTTGGAGCTTCGATCCATGTTCTGGGGCCGAATGGTGTGGAATGAGTTATAGCCTGGTAGTGCAGGGGTGCTTTCTGCTGCTTTAAACCAGGTCTCCGTCACAGCACAAATGTCAGTGTTCTCCATTTTGAGGAGTAATTCAAGTGAGTGCATCTTGAGATTTAGACTTGTAGCACTGAGCAGCATGACCTTCAGATTGCATTTATTTATAGCTGTTATGGTGGTAATTTGGTCTTTGGAACACTGCCTAAAAAGGCACTATAAGGGTGGCAAGAGCATTAGCCAGTACTCAGAAACTCAGGGGTGACAGATGCAGGCCATCTCTGGCAAAGCATCGAGGTCTGTCACTCATGTCATCCCAAGCAAACAGATACTGGATCCCCTTAGAATGACACCAGAAACTTAGCCAATTATTGAAGTCAATCATTTTCTGTTTGTACTGTAGTATCATTCTGGGTGATGGTAGGATGCTGCTCATAGCTAGGGTCATACCTGCCTGGGCCACATAATCTGAGAGCTCCACCATGCCTCTTTTCATGTAGTCCAGGGAGGTTCGTCTCAGGTCATTCACACCCACATGGAGAATGACAGAGTCATACTTGTACTTGTTGTGGCATGACCTGTGTGTGTGTATTATGTGTCAGATTCTGGCACCTAATAGCTGGCTGTTACCTTCTCCTTATTCAACCTAGTGAGTGGGACATCAGTGGCCTCACTATTGAGTCACCTATGATTATTGTATTGGGCAAGCTGTTTTGCCTTAGGGGCTTAGGTTGAAAGGTGCACTGTGTAGGTGAGCTATGTATCTTGTGGTTTGTGCTGTGTTGTGGTGCTTGAGTGCATTTCTGCCATGGAGGTCTCTGCCATTTGAGTAGATTCCTATTGAGAGCCTCCGTGAAGTTGGGTGTGTGGTTTGTGTTTTTATGTGAGGGCTGTGATGGTGGGTGTTCTGGAAGGCTATGTGTTCCATGTGATGTGGTGCAGGTGTTGACTTTCTCCTCTTGACCAGCTATTCCGGTCTTGGCTGGAGAGTACATGGCTTCCAATATGGAGATATAGGCGCATCTCTCACAAGTCTGAGTGTTGAGGTGTAAGAGGAGAGGGTTGTCTGTGTACATGAGGCAGTTGCTACACTGCCTCCGAATGCCCAAGTTCACCAGATAAATAGGAGAAAGTTGACATTTAGACATGCCAAGAGAGATGGTCATCATTGCTAAGTACTGGAGCTGTTTTCTTATAGGATGTCTAGTGCTGATAGCACTTATGTGTGCTACAATAATTGCTACAAAAAGCCTGATGAAGTGCTGGCGAATAAGCTAAAGTGCAAGATAGAAGAGAAAGTTGGAAGGGGTAGAAAAATCTGCCCAAAACAGCCGATAAACTACAATTTCAGAGGCAGAAACCAGTCCGCTTGTGGTAGATAGGCTGCCTAGTGCCTACCACTCCCATTGATAAGCTGGAAGGCTTCCCTCTACCACAGAAGGGTCTGGGGAACTTAGAAACTTGCAAAACAGTCATGGATACAGCAAATCTGTATCTGGACTACTCCAGTAACAGAAAAGGTGGAAAACAAGCATACAACTTTTTTTTTCAGAAAAAAACAGTTACAGTGAACTTATATCTGGACTACTTCAAAAAGGGTTTAAAACCATGCAGCTGAAGCTTTGGATACTGCAGACCTGTATTCAGACTATGCTACTCAATTTTAAGATTAAGAACTCAGTAAAAAACAAACTCACAGTGAAGCACAGATTAATCACTTATAGTCAAAAGAATAGCCCTTGCAGTATGTCCCTGATGCTTGGGCAGGTTTTTATAGAGAGCCTCCGCTCTGTAGTTTATTGGCTGTTTTGGGCAGATTTTTCTACCCCTTTCAACTTTCTCTTCTATCTTGCACTTTAATTAGCTTATTCGCCAGCACTTCATCAGTTTTAGTACTTAATAAATAAGCACTTATCCAGGCATGTCTAAGGGTCAGCTCCCAGTGATTTCTCTTGTCTACCTGATGAATCTGGGCATCTTGAGGCAATGCAGCAATTGCCTCATGTACACAGACAACCCTCTCCTCCTACCACCCAACACTACAACCTGTGAGAGATGCACTTATATAGCCAAACTGGAAGCAAAGCTCTCTTCACCCAAGACTGGACTAGACAGTCAAGAGGAGAGGGTAAACACTTGCACCACACCACACTCAACACAGTCCCTCAAAACCTACACCACCAAAACACACACATAGAAACACAAAACACACACCTACATTTGATGAGGCTCTCAATAAAAACCTGCCCAAGCACCAGGGACATCCAAAGCATAAACGCAAGCAAACTCCACTCCCCCAACACAACCCAAATGACACATAGCCCACAAACTCAATGTGCCACTCAACCACAGCCCATAAGGCATAACAACGTACCCAACACTCTAGTCATAGGTGACTCTATAGTCAGGCACACTGATGTTCCACTCACTAGACTAAACAAGGAGAAAGTTATTGTCAGCTGCCTCTCAGGTGCCAGGATCCACCACATAACGCATGCACTCAGGTCACTCCACAATAAGTACAAATATGACACTGTCATTATCCATGTTGGTGTAAATGACCTGAGACGTACCTCCCTGGACTACATAAAAAGAGACATGGAGGAGCTCTCCGATCTTGTATCCCAGGCAGGTATGACCCTAACCCTGAGTAGCATCCTGCCATCACCCAGAATGATACCACAGTACAAGGACAAAATGATTGACTTCAACAATTGGCTAAGCTTCTGGTGTCATTCTAAGGGGATCCAGTATTTGTCTGCCTGGGACGACATGATCGACAGTCCACGATGCTTTGCCAGAGATGGCCTGCACCTGTCGCCCTTAGGATTCCGGATACTGGCTAAGGCTCTTGCCACCCCTATAGTGCCTTTTTTAGGCAAGGTTCAAATGACAAATTCACCACCGTAACAGGTACAAGCAAGCAAAATCTGAGGGTAATGCTACTCAATGCTGGAAGTCTAAACCTCAAAATGCACTCACTCGAGGCACTCCTTAAAATGGAGAACATTGACATCTGTGCAGTGAGATAGACCTGGTTCAAAGCTCCAGAGAGCACCCCTGCATTACCAAGCTTCAATTCATACCACACCTTTCAGCCACCTAACCCAGAAAGAAGCACTAAAGGCGGAGGCATGTCAATATTCATTAAGGATATCCACACCTCCAGGCTAGTTGCACAGCATAATGCATCCGAGATTATCCAAGTGCAACTAACTCTGGGCAAGACCGCAATCCAAATTGTAGCTTGTTACAGACCCCCCACCATGCCCCAGGATTCACACTCCTCATTTCTTAATACACTGGAAAGTATTAGGGTACAACCCAACACACTAATAATGGGCAATTTCAACTACCCCACCATTAACTGGGAAAACTACTCATGTACCAACTCTTTTGCTCAACGTTTTCTAGAATTCATAAATTCCAATGCCTTGGATCAACTTATTCACACCCCCACCAGGGGCAGCAATATCCTAGACCTGGTCATTACCAACATGGGTCACACCAGAGGTCAATTCCTCATTGGTCAGATCCGACCACAAGCTTATCAGCCTAGACATCCACATCCCACCCCTAGCCCCAATTAGGGAAACCATCGTAAAAAACTTCTCAAAAGCCAACTTCACACTTCTTAAGACAGAAGTGGCAAACTTCATGACACCCATGCAGACGGACAATATAGGTATGACTGCCGAATCTTACACAAATACACTTTATAAGCACTTACACAAGTGCATGGATCATGCTATCCCAAATAGAACCAAGATGTTATCCTCCAAAAAAAGGAAGCCAATCTGGTGGTCCTCTGCCATAAACAAACTCTACAACAGAAGAAAGAAACTGTTGCAAAAAAGAGTAAAATCCCATGACTGGAGGAACTCCCTGGTCAACCTCAGTAAGAAGCTGAGATCCCTCATAAAATCCTCCAAAGCTAGTTACGAAAACAAAATTGCCACTGACTCTAAAGACAACCACAAAGCATTCTATAGCTATGTCAAGAATCTAAATGAGAACACTCAGATCTGCTCTGAGTTACAGCATAATGCCACTAAATATACAGAACCAGCTGATATTGCCAACATCCTAGCAGATAGGTTTAGTGCTAACTTTACCCCTCTCTCACCCCCTAGAGGGCCCATCTCTATACTGGAAGAATGCAAAGTTCCTATAATCACGGCTGCACAGGTAAAAAACACACTCTCCAAAGCCAAGAACACAGCATCCATGGGACCTGACAATATCCCAGGCTGCGTTCTACACGAACTACAGAATGAACTGGCACCCTACCTAAGCACCATGTTCAATCATAGCCTCACCTCAGGCTTTGTACCCACTCAATGGTGCACCACGACAGTTATCCCACTCCACAAAGGGGGAGCCATGACGGACCCCGGGAACTACCGCCCCATTAGCCTGACAAGCCTGGTCTGCAAGGCCATGGAACGTATCATCATGGAACTCATAAACAAAGACATTGGTAATCTCCAAACTCTGGACCCTACTCAGTTTGGATTTGTAAAGGGCAGATCATGTCTCCTAAACCTGATTGACTTCTTTGAAGCAGTTACCAAAGCCATAGATGAGGGTAAAATGGTTCACACAGCTTATCTAGATCTCGCCAAGGCTTTCGACACCATCCCCCACTCTGGAATTACAGATAAGCTCACTAAACTAGGTATAAATCCCTATGTCACAAGATGGGTTGCCAACTGGCTCACGGACAGAACCCACACTGTGAAAGTAGTGGATTCCAAATCCGACATCAGACCAGTGACAAGTGGAGTACCACAGGGTTCAGTCCTGGGTCCTCTCCTGTTTGGTATCTACTTCTCTGAAGTGCAGGCAACACAGAAGGTCTTTGGCTAACAAAGTTTGCAGATGACTGCAAACTAGGAGCCATAATCAAAACTCCTAACGATGTGGACAAACTACAAAAGGGCCTCACTGAGACAGATACCTGGTGTCAAAGCCATGGCCTGAAGCACAATGCCAAAAAGTGTATTGTCATCCCCTTTGGTAAAAACTCTGTACCCATGAACTACCACATAGCTGGTAGTCTACTTAATGCCAAAAATGTGATAAGAGACCTTGGGACACAGGTGGACAGTAGTCTCTCCTTTGATAATCACATCGCCACAGTGGTCAAGAAATCCTTCTACGTGGCTCATCTCATCACAAAAGGATTCTCATCCAGAAAAAAAGAGGTAATTGTTCCCCTCTACTCATCAGTCATTAGACCCATTATAGAGTACAATGCCCCTTTTGGTATGTACCTCACAAGACATCTACAACAACTGGAAAGACCACAGAAATACCTCACAAAGACAATTACTGGCCTCAAACAGATGCCTTATGCAGACCATCTCAAAAAGCTACAGCATTACTCCATCACATATCGCCTACTCAGGGGTGATCTCTGCCTAACATACAAAGCTATGTCAAACCCAGAGCTGTTGGACATGCTCCACTTAAAGAAATCCCAATCCCTCCGAGCTACACGCTCTAGGGACCTTAACCTTGTCACCACAATAAACAGACCATGCTGGAGGGATAGATTCCTGTCCCAGAGACTTCCCATACTCTGGAACAGACTACCTATCTATGTCAAACAGAGCTCCTCATTAGCACTCTTCAAGAAAAATCTTGATGATTGGATGGGAAATGGGAAATTCACCCCGGGGATCACTTCTGTGGCTCTGCTCGACAGGGGCACAGGAAAATAATTTTCTTGGGTGGCGAAAGCCAGGGTACATTTTTTGGCTAGGCTTGTATGGGCCCTAGGGCCGATAGCCTAGTACCTACCTATGAACCTATGAACCTATGAAAAAATACAGTTAAACAGCAATAAAATGCAGTAAAATGCAGTTAAACAGTAATGAATTACAGTAGAGAGCAATGAGATATAGTTAATCAGTAGATTGCTTTGAAACAATAGCTCACAAATTACAACAGTAACAGACAGCACTAATAAAGCAGTGATTCAGTAGAACACTGTCATCAATTTAGTGACACTACCAACAAGCAGTAATAAATATGGCAATTAGCAAAATGAAGTAGAAAGAGGTACATTTTTTTAGTAGAAAGTGAAGAGACAGAAAATAATGAGATAATTCAAGGTTCAGAAGCTAAAGAGGTGGGTCTTTGCTAAGTTCTCAGTATAAACAGTAGAAGGCTGATGTAATTTGACTGAGGGGAGTGTCCAGTATCAATGTTATAGCAGAGGCAGGCAAGTCAAAGCCACCAAGACTTAAGACCACCACAACAACTGGGCAGGTGGGTGGGAAAAACAGTTGTACAGATTACAGAGATATGTATTAAACAAAAGTGCAGAAGACAATTGAAAATAAACCCTTATCATTTTCAAATATCACAGCAGGGCAGTAGGTCAGTCTCTCTGCACCTTAGAACAGCTTGAGCAAACAAGTATATCTAATTTAAAACAAAAATTGTAAAGTTGCCTGTGTTAAAATGTATGAACAGTGTGCCCTGCTGAAAAGAAAAGAAGTGTACATGCATTATTGTAACTGAATTAAATGTATATGTTTTAACAGAGTATACTGGAAGAGAAGAGGTTAATTTTAGTCCAACCAACTTTAAAATATATGTGAAATTTAATTACTTTATGGGTTAAGCCATAAAGATGTTATCCCACAGATTTGAATGGAACCAGAGAAATAGTGTCTGTGCTAGAGAATATTTTGTAGCTCCTGTAGGAAGAGTGGAATGGTTTTATTGTTTTATGGCTTCCAGATGCTTTAACAAAACTTAGCTAAAGGTCTACTGTGTATTGTAGCACATAGGTGCTAAACCCTGGCAGCATCTAGTGATGGGGATAATGTGGGGAACAGAGTCAGATGACCAGATGTGTGTGATGTCATTCTGTAGGCCAGAAATAGTATTTAGATATTAATAGGAGATTGTTCTCAGTAATTTGTATTCTGTCTTGGATCTAACAACAAGGACTACTCACCCACTTCGTCTTGCCATGTGCTAGTAAGTGACCAGGGATAGTAATTCTCTAAATCAGTTAGGAAAATATAGTTAGACTATTTAAGTATTGTTTATCTGTAACTGTGTGAATCTTTCCAGCTGCGTTATTTTTAATATTTCCTGTGTCTGAAACTCTGGTGTTTACTGTAAATAGATATTTAGTATTTTCTTGTCCTTTTATTATTTATTATTAAATATATATAAACTTTTCATTGTGTCTGGTCCATTTTAGAAAATATTTAAGCTTTCAGAGTATGTGCATGTATTTATTTGGTGATAACTCTGGCCACTCTTGAAAGCCTTGCTGCTGGTCAAACAACCTTGTGTATTAATATTGATTTCACTCAGTATAATTGGGTACCCTTGTAAGAAATTTTGGTAGCTTACTTTGTAGTGCCTGGTAGTAGTGATAACTAAGTCATAGTCTGGGCATAAGGGGCCATGGCTAGTAAACCTGTGCTAGCCTTTCCCAGGTGTGTGTATATGTGTTAGGTACTTGGAGAAGGGACACAAAGCACTGGTTTCACTGACAGAGTGGTGGAGGACTTGGCCTGGACACTTGGCTGAGGACTTAACTCTGAAGCTGTGCCAGTGGGAAGTCTTTCTGGGGACCCGAAGGGATACAGATTGAGAAATTCAGACTCTGGGCTGACTGTGTTCACTGTACTCTTAAAGGAAATTGTACTTGATGCAGAGAGGTCTGATCTGGAAATACTGAGTGTATCAATTTGTATTCTAAATGAACATCCCTCTCCAGTGTCAGTGGTGAGGATTCAGCCTCATTAATTACTGTCCCAGAGTGGGAACATCACAGCACTCACTGCTCTGCTATCTACCATCACCCTAGCAACCCCCAGTTTCCTCCAATCTTTGCCTCCTCATACTTCACAGAGTATTTTTGTTTTGTTTTCTTACTCTGTGTTTTACTTGTCAGCTTTTTCCAACATCCTTTTAACACATCCTAACTGGCCAAAACTGTACTGTACTAACTGTGGAGAATAGAATTTGCTTAAGCTGGAGATCTGTTGGCCGCTAGCTACCCAGAAGCTATGGGACTATAATACTCCTTGTTGCATTTTAGACCATTTCCACAATCTTTAGACTAATGATGGCCAGAAGAAAAAAAAAATCAAGGCTAAGAAAAGAAAGATTTTTTTTTCATAAAGAAATAAATTATGTTCAAGGCTGGTGACACTGTAGTTGCCAATAAACTGAGAAGTGGTTACCCATAATCTGAGAATAAAATGCCTGTGAGGTACATAAAAAAAAGATAGCACCCTTCTGTGTACCCCTCTTATGTTAATTTGGGATGAATGTGATAGGACAAATGTCCCGAGTAATATATTTCAGGTTATTGCTATCATATATCTACACACGTCTCATCAGCCTAACCCTAAAAATTCACTTTCTGTGTACCCATTTGAAGTTAAATTAGGAAGAAAGTGAAAGAACAAACAGAGATGAACAAAGTATTTAAATTGTACGTAAGTAGCATGCCCCACTCCTTCTATTCTAAAATGGTTACCATTTATATATACATCTGAATTCAACTGGCAAGGAATTAGAAAAATAAAACTCTCAATAATTCATTTCAACCTGTTGCTTCTAAATAGTACACTAGTCCTAGATAAGCTATAGTAATCTTCTGTGCATGTCTGAGGTGTGATTTTGAAGAAAGTCAGAGAAATAACTACCACACTATCCTCAGCCAGCATGCAATGTTGACCTTCTTTGGATACTGTGGACACCTCTGAAGTTTTACTGTGAAGAAAACTGAAGAAATAATGACAGCTGTATCCCCTACTTCCACACAAACTATAGTGATCTCAATGCCCACCTCTGAGTAGGGTCAGTTTTTTGGGTCTATATTAAATACTCAAAGAGGTGTTGCAGTGAATGCCTCTTCATCAACACATACACAGCAAACACACAAAACCACGACCGCTGACATCAGCGATGTCTTTCCCTGGGAAGGAAATTGCTTGGCTATTCCTGTAAGTTTGCCGTTTTCCTCACTGTAGTGCAATCTCAGAGTTGGTATATTTAGTTAGGGGGGTGTGGGGGGTACAGCCACCCAAATTAGGGGTGTGGGGGGATGAAGTATTTGCTGCACTGCCTCTTCAGTGATATGATATAGACCCAGTTTTTTGACTAGACAACACTACTCACTGTGCCACTGTAATGACATAGTACACATCCTGCGCAGACCAAAGACAATCGCTTACTGTGTGCAATGTTGATACTTTACTGTGACAGAAAGTAAAATAAATTATGGCCACATTGTTGCTCTTATTTGAACCCTTTTATACACACACACACACACACACACACACACACACACACACACACACACACACACACACACACACACAGATATATACATACTTGAGCAAAAACAATGATGGTTTTCTCACAGAATTTGAAAGTAGATGGGAAATCCAAGTGAAGCAGTAAACACCTTTAGGAAACATTACTCAGAAAGGTGTTAGCTCTCAGTTTGATTCAAAATACTTTAAGTTCTCATCATAACTGGATTTTCTGACAAGAGACTCTTATTTCTGGATTTCCTGACAGAGACCCTAATTTCCTGACTGTCAGGAAAATTCCTGACAGGTGGCAACCCTAAGACCTGAAAAATCTACTGAAAATGCCCTGTATTCTAGCTGCATTGCTAGAGCCTAGAAATCAGTCCTATTTGTACTGAGGTACATGGCTAACCACCACAAATATAATAGCGGAAGTCTGTCTTTGATCATGGTCTTCACCTGGCTAAATATTTTCCACACTCTCATCAAGTTTCACCAGCTAAATCCATAAACAAAAACTCTAAGCCCTCTGCTTAACATGATGTTGAGAAATTCTTGTATTTCTTTGAATACTTATTGAAAATATTTACCCCACATTATATTACTGATCTCTGCTGGAGTGCCTGGAGAACAATCTGACGTGTATTAAGTATATTTGCTGATCTTTGAAATCATTATTGATCACTAATTTCACTTGTCAGAGACAGGCATTAAATGCACTTTTCAGCACCAAAATAAAATACATTACCATGACAATTATGCATTGTACTTTTTTCTCTTTCAGACTACAAAATTGAATATTGGAGGAGGCTTCATAACAAAACAAATAGAAATACCACAATCACCATTAAATAAATTATCACAATCATGATGTGGCTGTTTGTGTGGGAGGAGGGACACACAGTATACGTCCACGAACAAGTTGTACATTACTGTGGTAATTATATTTGTGCAGCTTCACAGCTGAAGTAATGTTGGTGTACTATTTGAAATGACATGTTCTACTTGTACATTATACCTCTCATCTACCGCTGATTTTGCAAACATATCCTTGATTTTTTCTCATAGCTTTGTCTTGTCCCTTGTACATTTTTTAATTTTCTGGCAAATCTCTATAGGTTACAGTCAATCATTAACAGCATGTCAGTGAAGCTGAACATACTCTTTGCTGTATTTTAAAAAAACTTAATAATGACATAGGTCATGTTATGGCTTTCAGGTTGTTACTTCATCATTATAGTAAGATAGCCTCCCTAAAAGAAACATCTTTAGATTTAGTTCAAAGCAAACATGCGCATTTTTACATTTTCTAACAGGGAGAAAAATAGGGATTTCATAAATAACAATTAGGTTAAGCTTCTATAACCTCACGAGTAAAACCACTATTTACTTGCCCACAAAAGGGATGCTTGAGTTGTATCAACTGGATATCAAGAGAAGCATTTTAAGGAGCCTGTAGTAAGATTTAATCTGAGAGGCTGTATAGAGGAATGCAATAGCTGACCCATTCAAAAGCCTTTTAAAAATCTATGGTGCTTAGGTATATTTATTTGTCAGAATTGATGCAGATAATATTTATAAAAGTTGTTAGTACTGAGTCTCTTGTGATTTTCACAGTATTACTGCAGAGAAAAATAGTTGTGCTTATTTTAGGTTCGTCTCTAGCTATGTATGAGATAATACAGTGATGCAATGAGTGCAGTGAGTAGTACTGTTGCCTCAGAGCAATATATTTTTTTTGAAATTTCAAGTCAGTTCAGTCATGTGACCATCTCCACCTTGCCATTGGTCCTCAGGCTGTACCCCCTTTTGATGGCTAAGCCAATTAATAACAGGGTATGTTTGTGGTTAGTCAACAAATCGTACAGATTCATTTTGAAGGATGATACTATATCACATTGCTTAACCTGCAGGGACAGTCTGTTCCTGAGGTGTGGGAAGCACTGAATGATGATGCTGTTTATATGTTGGTGAATATTTACATCCCTAGTAGTGGTGTAAGTGAAACTGTTGACTTGCAGAGATATGTGAAATCCATGATAACTGGGTCCCCAATAGCACAGTAGGGGAGACATAGATCTCCTTTCAAGAGTCTGTAAGATACAGAATAAAAGAACATTGCTCTAAGTTTTTCTTAATAGACCAGAGTTTTTAAGCCCACAATCTTTTTTATTTGGGAACGCTTGGATTCTTTCTAGTTGTTTGATATGTCTAATATGGTAAAGACCAATGAGAATGCTGTACACAATAATTGGCCTCATCAATGCTAAATACAAAGGAATGATGACCATTTTAGGTTTGGATAAAGCTGCAATAAACATAAGGATTTTCTGACTGCCGTCACCACATGATGATTAAAGAAGAGGAAAATGTTGACCCACATTCCAAGGTCCCTGACTGCATTTTCATTTGTTTGGTGAGTATTGTCTATACTGTACGCTGAAGGGAGGACTGTCTACTAAATGCAACATTTGCATTTACTTTAGCCCAGTTTTAGTACAGCAGGTATTTACAAGGGTGAGTCCTTGTTGAAGAGTTAGAGTGCCAGAGGGGGATTTAACAATAACAACTAGTTTGCTGTCATCTGCAGACTTAGCTATCCAGAGGTCCTGGTTCCTAGACTGTTGATCTGAAGAGTAAATGCCAAAAAAAAGAAGGATCCAAAAACTGGTACCTGTTGCACATCGCTAGTTACCTTTGTACTTTGAGATGAGGCCCCTTTGACACCCCCAACAATAATTCAGTCTTTTAGCCTGTTTGCTACCTATCTTGCCATGTGGGTATATTTTTAAAGCAATTAGCTTTCTTACAAGGCCTGCATGGGGTTGTAGTGTTAAATATTTAGCCATGTCAAGATATTCTTTGTGAAAAACGTTGACCAACAATAGATTCATTATTCAGGGTTTTCCCTTTATAAAGCCAGACTGATGAAGGTCAAGTCTACTAAGATTTTTGATATCATTGTTTATGAGATTAGTTATAATGCATTTCATGGCTTGTAAAAAAATAGTAAAAACCGCAGAGTACTCAGAGCAAACAGCAAAAGTTTAATCGTAAGTACGTTCAGTTAGATTCCCCAACCTTCTTCAGACAAATACATTTAGTCATCTCACCTTATATATACACACTAAATTAGCAATCCTAATCCAATTATTCAATCAACACACAAAATTCATTACCTTAAATGCATCATATAATACACCCCCTAAAAAACAAGAACACCTAAAATAGTTAACATAAAACCAACTTCATACATTACCTATTAAAAACTTTAAGTTTAAAACACTAGTTAAAGCAATGGCATCATTAATTCCTGGTGGTAGTATGGCATTTACATATATTTGACACCAGTACTCTGTATTTTCCAATATTACTTTCCAAGGTCCCCATTTTGAGCTTTCTTTAACCTACTCCAAAATAAGAAAGGCAAAACTATGATCATGACATTCCTGGATGTGTCTAAATAATGCATTAGTATGTTTAGCTTTGCCTATATCATAAGTATGTTTGTAAATACGCTGCCTAATTTTCCATTCAGTCTTACCTATATAGTAAGTTGGACATTGTAAACACTTTGCAGTGTATACTACACCTCTTGTATTACAATTAAAACGTCCTTTTATACCAATACTTTTACCACCTAACACAATATTCTGATGAAGTCTTCATGACGAAAGTGCTTGACCATTTTTCATCATGAGTGTTTTTTATTGTGCCTTTGTGATTTTTTATACAGTGTGTTTCTACACATTAAACATTGGATTCTACATCTTGGTCGTAGGATTATTGGCTACAAGAGTGGTATATTTTATTTTATTGGTGGCGTTTTACCGCTCCAACATCATTCTTTGCTTTTTAGGGTGTAAAGCATTACAGCAGTTATTCACAACAGAGAAAAGAGAAGAGGATAGGAGGAAATGAGTGATTGTAAGAGATGATAAGAGTGAAGAAGACTTAAATCGGTGGAAAGAAAGAGTAGGTAGTCTTGTTCCATGCATAAATGACTTCCGATATTGGCAGAGAGCACAGGAAAGTTTGGGTTTCTGAGCACGATTCAGAAAATGGCTTCAAGTAATGTGTAAGTTACTGATATTGAGAATAATAACAAAAAGGTATCTATTTGAGAGAGTAGAAGTGAGTGTGGAACAAAGCATGAATGCTCATTGTCTCTAATATTTATTTTGACTGTGGAGGTACTGATGAACTGTTTGAAGGAATTTTGGGAGAAACTTTAGTTTACATTTATTTCTGAATGGCTGTGTACTTACAATTGAAAGGGTGGTGCACAGACTACTGCAGTCTTTCTCAAATTCAGGATGGTGTCAGTGCAATGAATAAATATGAACTATATGATAACAACAGTGGATGAGAGTTGCTGACCACAACTGTTAGCTGAGATATATAAGTATCCTGTTTTTTTTTCGATTATTTATACAGATTATTGTTTCTAACAATTAATATATAGCACTTTTATTGCCTGCTTTTTAGTCTTTGAGTGTATTTTATTGCTATTAACTAATCTGCACAAGTAACTGATTTGTTTGCAGTTAAAAGCATTCTGTATCTTTACAAATCTTTATCTGTTTAAAACCTTTCATTTGTGGCTTTCTCTAGTGCTTACTGACTGTAGGCTATTGTTTTTAGCTGAAGCCTTTCTTTAACTTGACTAGATTGTGTTAATTGTCTGCTGGCTAGTGGGGGCTGGTTCTTTTGTGTTTTTGGAAAAAAAAAGTTGTTCTTCTGGTATTTAAGCCCTAACTTTGATAGGGTTTCTGTCTATACACACTGAGCAGAGTGGATGAGAGTTGTTGACCACAACTGTTAGCTGAGATATGTAAGTATCCTGTTTTTTTTTCGATTATTTATACAGATTATTGTTTCTAACAATTAATATATAGCACTTTTATTGCCTGCTTTTTAGTCTTTGAGTGTATTTTATTGCTATTAACTAATCTGCACAAGTAACTTATTTGTTTGCAGTTAAAAGCATTCTGTATCTTTACAAATCTTTATCTGTTTAAAAACTTTCATTTGTGGCTTTCTCTAGTGCTTACTGTCTGTAGGCTATTGTCCCCCCCCCCGTCCCAGTTGGTGTCTTGCTGTTATACTTGGTGGCTTTGCAGTTGCCCGCCCCTACTGTAAATCTGATCTGTGACACTCCTCCCAGTCTAGTGTCATTAGCTCATTCTACCTAATACAGAGAGAACATTGGATAAGGCCTTCTGTTTCTCCTTTTTCCCTTTCAAAAAAAAAAAAAAAACATTTTTTTGCCTGAATCTCCTTGTGTTCTGACTGTGCTTCTCAAACATTTTGGAAATATAGAGTATATTTCAGAGCATTTATTATAACTATAATTGCCTTAATATTGCTACAACTCAAGTGCTCTAGGTTGCACTGCATCTGAAGTGTCTGTGTGTTTTAGCTGCTTTTCTGTATATATAGACTTTTCTGTTTCTTTAACTAAATAAGCCATGCAAAGTTGTTTTATTGCATTCCTGTCTGTATTTCTGAGTTTTTTGCACTTTTAAAGTTTGTTTTTGCTTAGTTTAACTGGTAAGCCACACACTCAAGTGCGCTAGCCGAATTAAAGCATTTACTGTGTTTCTGTACCTAATTTCTGCTACTTTGTAAAAAAAAAAAAAAAAAGAAAAAAACAAAAAAAATCATTGTTTCTCACCTTTATTGAACTAGAATAGTCCAGTCTTCAGGTTTTGCTGATCTCTGGGCTGTGTCATAGTTCCTGTGTTGCCCATATCCTTATTTGGATAGGAGGAAGCTTCTTTGTTCACCAGTGAGAGTGGGGAGCTCTGAGCAGCCTATCTGTCCCTTGAGGAGTGGTTCCAACCCAGTGACTTCTAGCTTATTAGCCATTTTGGGCCATTTCCTATCCCTTTCTAACCCCCTGCTTTAAAGCCAGCTTTAGCGCGCTTTTGCTCTTGTAATTTAAAGTTTGTCCTGTTTGTTGCATTTACCTGTTGAGGCTACACACTCAAGTGCGCTAGCCTGTGTTACATATCCATTGCATTTTCCTGCTGTTTGTTGCAAAAAAAAAAAAAAAATATCCTTGTTTCCTGTCTTTCCTGACCTAGAGTAGTCCTAATACAGGCTTTGCTGTATTCTGGACTTTTGAAAAGTTCCTGTGTTGCCCATTTCCTTTCTTGGATAAAGGGAGGCTTCTTTGTTCACCAGTGGCAGTGGGGAGCTTAGAGCAGCCTATCTATCCCTGGAGGAGTGTTCCCAGCACAAGAATCTGGTAGTCTATTGGCCATTTTGGGTCAATTTCTAGCTCTTTCAAGTTGCCCTGTATAAAACCCGCTTTGGCACGGCTTTGCACGATTTTGCACATAGCGCAGCATTGGGCAGCTCCGCTTAATTGGGTTTAAACCATTCTCGGCTCCACAAAGTCTGCTCTTCACTTTTTCTCTTAGAACTGATCTAGTTCTCATAATAAACACCCTATTCCTACTCTAAAGCCTGGCACTTGCTCACTAAAGCAATTATATAAGTCAGCACTAAAAAATTAAAAGCACTACACCCTCACAAACTCCCCTTGAGTACCTTGTTCCCCATTGGCCCTTTTTTCAATTATAAAGGAATTCCCAATGCTATTCTAGCATGTCCAAAGGTCAGTTGTCAATCTCTCTGGTGCAGCTGGTGAATCTGGGAATCTTGAGGCAATGTTACAACTGCCTCGTGTACACAGACAACCCTCTCCTCCTCCCAACAAATTCCAACACATGTGAGAGATGCAACCATATAGCCAAACTGGAGGCTAAGCTCTCTCAACTCAGTACTGGCATAACCAACCAGGAGGAGAAGGAAACCACACTCACTACAATTCCAGTCTCACATAGATCTACCATGACAGCTAACCAAATACATAAACACACAAAAACATACTCGGAGGCTCTAAATAAAAATCTGCCTAAGCAGCAGAGACTTCCAAAGCAGACACCCAAGCAACCGCTACCCCAAAACAAAACACGTGCAACACATAGCTCACAAAGCCAGTGTGCCAAACAGTCACAGCCCTTAAGGCTAAACAACACACCCGATACACTTGTAATAGGTGATTCTATCGTCAGGCACACTGACGTCCCGCTCACCAGGCTGAACAAGGAGAAGGTCACGGTGAACTGCCTGTCGGGTGGTAGGATCTGCCACATAACAAAAGCACTCAGGTCACTCCAAGGCAAGTACAAATATGACTCAGTCATTGTCCATGCTGGTGTGAATGACCTGAGACATACCTCCCTGGACTACATGAAAAGAGACATAGAGGAGCTCTCTGAGCATGTAGCCCAGGCCGGTATGACCCTGACCTTGAGTAGCATCTTACCCTCACCAAGAATGATGCCACAATATGAAGACAAGATGATCAATTTCAACAATTGGCTTAAGTATTGGTGTCATTCAAAGGGGATCCAATACCTGTCAGCCTGGGATGACATGCTCGACAAGCCACAATGCTTCGCTAGGGACGGCTTGCACCTGTCACCCCTGGGCTTTTGGATATTGGCAAAGACTCTTGCCACCCCCATAGTGCCTTTTTTAGGCAAGGCTCAAAAGACAAACCCACCTCCATAGGTATCACAAGGGATAAGAAACTAAGAGTAATGCTACTCAACACCAGAAGTCTAAACCTCAAGATGCATGCACTCAAAACTCTCCTTAGCATGGAGAACATCGATATCTGTGCAGTAACAGAAACCTGGTTCAAGGCTCCCGAGAGCACCCCAGCACTATCAGGTTATACCTCATACCATGTTTTTCGGCCCCAAAACTTGGACCGAACCACAAAAGGAGGGGGAGTATCAATATTCATCAAAGATACCCACACCTCCAGGTTGGTGGCACAGCACAAAGCATCATAGACTATCCATGTGCAACTAACAGTGGTTAAAACTGCCTTCCAGTTTATAGCCTGCTACAGACCACCCTCCCAAACCCAGGAACCCCACACGGCCTTCCTGAGAACACTGGAAAATATGAAGGTCTCTCCAAACACCATTATATTGGGTGACTTCAACTACCCAAACATAGACTGGGAGCATTACTCTAGCTTCAACACACTAGCCCAAAGGTTCCTAGAATTTATAAACTCAAATGCTATGGAACAACTTGTTACCACTCCCACAAGAGGGGAAAACATACTGGACCTGATCATCACCAACATGGGGGCTCTATGCTCCAGACCAGAAGTGTATCCCTCACTGCTAAGATCAGACCATAAACTAATCTCACTGGATATTCAGATCCCGACCCCACCCCCTGCCCAGAAAACCACAGTGAAAAACTTCTCTAAAGCAAATTTCACACTCCTCAAAACCGAGGTGGAATCCTTCAAAGCCCCGGGCCTGTGGAAAATCGTCCCAGACCGCAGAATCCTTTATAAAGCATTCTATGAACACCTTCAGGAATGCATGGATCATCACAATCCCAAATAAAACCAAGACCCAATCCTCCAAAGGCAGGCGTCCTGTCTGGTGGACCCCAGCCATAAACAAACTATACAATAGAAGGAGGAGGCTACTACATGATAGAGCAAAATCCCAAAAAGGGAAGGCATCTCTGATCAGTATTAGCAAAAAACTACGGGCACTCATAAAATCATCTAAAGCCAGCTTCGAGAGAAAAATTGCACAGGACACTAAGGATAATCACAAGGCTTTCTTTAGTTATGTTAGGAACCTGGGTGGGAATTCCCAGATATGCTCAGAATTAGTCCAAAATGACAAAAAATACACTGAACCCACAGACATTGCCAACATCCTAGCTGACAGGTTCAGTGCAAACTTCTCCCCCCCTCCCCACCAAAAGGGCAAATATCTATGCCAGCAGAGTGCTGCCCCCTGACATCTCAGATGCTCAGGTAAGAGCCGCCCACTCCAAAGCAAAAAACACAGCATCAATGGGACCAGATGGTGTCCTGGGCTGCGTCCTACATGAACTCCAAGAAGAGCTAAACCCAAACATAAAACTACTGTTCAGTCTCAGCCTTACTACAGGATATGTACCCAAAGAGTGGTGTACAGCAACAGTGGTCCCTCTCCACAAAGGTGGTGCCTCAACGGATCCTGGAAACTATCGCCCCATAAGCCTGACTAGCTTGGTCTGCAAAGCTATGGAAAGGATCATCATGGACCTCATAAATAAAGATATTGGGGACCTACAGACATTGGATCCTACCCAGTTCGGCTTTGTTAAGGGCAGATCCTGCCTCTTAAACCTGGTCG
The DNA here is from genome assembly GCF_019279795.1 of Protopterus annectens. Lineage (NCBI taxonomy): Eukaryota > Metazoa > Chordata > Ceratodontiformes > Protopteridae > Protopterus > Protopterus annectens. Next base: position 1,117,535,396 of record NC_056744.1, on the reverse strand, counting down.
ATTTCTTTGAAACAGTCACCAAGGCCATTGACGTGGGGAAGGTGGTCCACACAGCCTACCTGGACCTCGCAAAAGCCTTCGATACAATACCCCACTCGGGCATTATAGATAAGCTCATGAGCTTAAATATAAACCCCTATGTCACTAGATGGGTTGCAAACTGGCTCAAGGACAGAACCCACATGGTTAGAAGGACTGTGGCTGACCATGTTCGCAGATGACTGCAAACTGGGTGCCATAATCGACTCTCCAGCTGACACAAGCATCCTCCAAAAGGGCCTCATAGAAACAGACAACTGGTGCCAGAGCCATGGCCTCAAGCTAAACGCCAAAAAGTGTACAGTCATCCCCTTTGGCAAAAATGAAGTGCCCCACAAATTACCACATAGGTGGTAATCCATTAAGCACAGAGGAAGTAATTAGGGACCTGGGGACCCAAGTTGATAGCAATCTCTCATTTGACAACCACGTGGCCAAAGTGGTTAGAAAAACATTTTATATAGCCCACCTAATCATGAAGGGATTCACATCTAGATCAGGGGAGGTCATCCTGCCTCTTTACTCATCCCTCATCAGGCCCATAATTGAGTACAATGCCCCTTTTGGGATGTACCTTACCAGACACCTGCAGCAACTGGAAAGACCCCAAAAGTACCTCACCAAGAGGATCAAAGGGCTCAAACAGATGCCATATGCTGCCCGGTTAAAGAATCTCCATCTCTACTCAGTGGCATACCGTCTGCTCAGACGCGATCTGAGCCTGACGTATAAAGCCATGTCCAACCCGGAATTAATGGACATGCTGCACCTCAGAAAATCCAAATCCCATCGAGCTACACGCTCGAGAGACTTGAACCTCAGCACTGAAATAAATAGGACATGCTGGAGGGACAGATTCATAACCCAGAGGCTCCCTTCACTCTGGAATAAAATCCCAGTCCAGGTTAGGCAGAGTCCCTCATTGACTCTCTTCAAGAGGAATCTTGATGAGTGGATGGGAGATCGTAGGTTTATCCCGGGTATCACTTCTGTGTCACTGTTAGACAGAGGCACAGTATACTAACCTGGAAAAAGGGCATAGCAAAATTCATTTAAAATGGGTGGCGAAAGCCAAACACACTCTGGCTAGGCTTATAAATGCCCTAGGGCAGATAGCCTAGTATGAACCTATGAACCTATGAGAGAAGAGGGAGTTCAAGGGACTTTATTTTCATCTCTCCTTGTATGAATGTACTTGCAATACTTTAGTATTATAGAGGGCCCCATCAGCTGAGGTCTTTATATTATTGTAGTCTGTAAAAGAAAGGGAACACATTGTTTTAAGACTTGTAGGTATGTACAGGCCTTGTGTTTCTGATGTTCTTAATATTGAAATGTTTGACATTAAATTTTGTTTTATGCCTAATAAATAATTTTTTGTGCATGTTTTAAAAAGGCATTAGATATAGCTATGGTAATAATGTTCATGTCAAAGGTGAATAGTATAATCTATATAGTGGGATGCAAATCAGTTTAGTATACTTATGCACACAAGCAGTCATCAAATGAGCAATTCTCTTTTAATAGTTTACTAAAATCCATGAAAGCAATTCTGCAGCTGAACATGACTCAGCATATGTTTTCTTTTTACCACTGTTGGCATTGCATCCAGCAAGCAGGATTAACCTATTGGTACAGTCCACAGATACCTTTAGATTACAGCATGCTACATGCTGTTTGATCCTTGAAATGTCTGGAGGTATACACACTTCATCACATGCCATACTCTGCCACTGTGTGTCATTCTGGACATTGTATATGCATCATATTTATTGTGCATGTTTTGATGTATCCCATTGTTATCAAGTCATACAGCACTTAAGGGGATGTCAGAAAACATTACCAGTTCTGGGATTCAGATGGGTATTCCCTGCCTACCACTTTCCACTACTAATGGGTCCTTTAGTGTGTTGTGGCCCTCATTACCGTAGCTGAGTTTGTCATGGGCCTGTGCACAATGGTACACTGGGCGTAAAGAGCTATATTGGGATTCCATCTCTGAACTGTATTTCACATGGGCTATGGAGCAAACTGACCTTACACTGAAAGTGTTTTACTGTACTGCAGGACTTTCAGAGTCCCATACTATGTGTCATTCAGACCCATTATAAAAAAAGCTTTAATATTCACTCTATCATTTCAGACCTTTTAAACTTTCATTACAGCATGACTAAGGTGGGGAAACATGGGCAGCTGAACCAGGCACAAGCTCTTAGGAGGTGTGTTATTAAGACTCTCTCATTTTCCCAGAGTAACCATGTGCTTGGCACCCTCCACAGACTCTGAGGAGGGTCCTGGGTTAATTCTGCTCTATCCTTGGTAGATAACAGATTTGTTTTATTGTTTTGTACTTCAGTTAAATGTGTAGAGTGCTGCAGCTTTATTGTAGTTTTATTTGTTGATTCTGCCTTTAAATCATTCTAAAGGTCCTAATACTTGAAATTGCCTTGTCAAGGAAGTTTAAATAGTTTTGTTGTAGCATTGCACTTACAAGCAATCTTTCTTGGTGTTATTACATCAAGAGGCTAGCTGTGGACTGTAGAGACAAAAATGCCCCGAAAGTACATTTTATGTATAAAACCTCCCTTAGTACTGAAATCTGTAACTTTGTGTGGCTAAATCAAAGCCACTGGATAGAGACAAGCTTAAAGCAGCTAGTTAGCACATTAAACATCACTGCTATCACATTTTTGCACAATCTGACTTACTCTAGTGCTAAACTCCAGAGATCACCGAAAGAGACCACTATATAACTCAGTCCATGACCCATGGTAGCCTACCGAAATATAGTTCTGGACAACAAGAATATGCAACTTCCAAATGTCTAAGTAGCCAGCTTAGTTGATATGGGGATCCTAAGACAATGTAACAATTGTTTCATATTCACAGACAACCATTTAATCCTTAAATAAACAGACACAGTAAACCAGAGATGCACATACACAATTTCACTGGAGACAAAAATTTGCATATAAACAAGTTTGTCAAGAAAACACACATATCCACCACACCGTGTCCACCACACACACAGATCAACTTATGTTGAAATACTAAAAGGCAATCTTTCCAAACTTTAAAGACCCCCCCTAAGCCTATAAAAAGTAACACCTATCCTCGGCAACCTCTAAACCACTCACCAAAAGGAACATCAAACACCACACATACGCCTACATCCAATGGAGCGCTAAGGACAAAACCCATAAGGCATGCAAACCCATTACCCAGGACTATATTGTATGATGCAAAGATGACCGACTCACCAGACTGAACAAGGAGAAAATAACAGTTACTTATCTGAAGCCATGATCCAACAAGTTATCAATGCACTCAGCTCATTACACCACAGGTACCAGTATGATTCGTTCATAGTCCACGTAGGTGTTAATAACCTGCGATGCACTTCCCTCGACTGTATGAAGAGACACATTGTTGATCACTTTGAATACATGCCTCAGGCAGATATGTGCTTTGCATTGAAGAGCATTCTACCGCACTACTGATGATGCCACAGTATGAACAGAAGATGATTGACTTCAATAATAGTTAGTTTCTAGTGTCTTTCCAGGTTGAGTCAATATTTGCCAGCATGGGAAGACATGGTTAACAAACCAAATTGCTTTGCAAATGATGGTCTGCATCTGTCTAACCAAAGCTTCCATATATTGACTAAAACTTTATCCACCCCTTATAGCCTTTTTAGGCAACAGCAAATTGACAGACCTATCGATATAGCAAATAAAACCCAAAGAAACCTAAAGGTGTCACTGCTCAGTGCAAGGAACTTAAACTAGGGACTGCACACCCTACAAGCCCACCTCACTATCTAGAATACAGACATCTGTGCTGTTACTGAGACATAGTTTAAATCTACAGTACACTGGCAGTGCAAGGCTTCAGTGTCTTCCACACATTTAGACCATCAGCTGCATAAATAGAGACAAAAGGTGAAGGAGTCTCAATTTATATTAGCTACAAACATTATAATTTCCCCTTTGGCATGTACTTGACCAGGCATATGCAACAGCTGAAATGCCCACAAATGTAGGAGATTCCAGGGTAAACACATTGTTATACATAGATCACCTTTAAGCCCTGTCTCTATACTCTGTCTCCTATAGGTTACTAGCAGGTGATCTATGCTTGGCATACAAGGCATTTTCGGATCTGGCTCTGATGGATCTTTTGCACATCCACACAAAGAACAGCAGAATAACCTTTAGATCCAAGGATTTCAATTTTGTTTGTGACATAAATATGTTGTTGGGACAGATATGTATTTCAGAGGATCCCCATGCTCTGGAACAGGATCCCCTTCTATGTGAAGCAGAGTCCATCCCTAACCCTATTTAAGAATAACCTTGACCAGTGAATGGGAAACTGGAAATTCTCCACAGGCCTGGCCCCCATGTCTCTGACAGAGGCAGACAGTAATGCCCAAGCTAAAGTACTTCACCCACATAATATCTAGAAACTTCCTAACAAACATATCCCCTCCTAATAAACACCCATGATACACAGGGACATAATTGGGTTGAGTTACACACCTAGGCTTATAAAGGCCCTAGTGGTCGTTAGCCTAGTATATACCTGTGAACCTATGATCTTATTATTTATGTATTAAGGTATTCATTTAATCACAGACATCTGAGCTTCATCAAAAAAGTGACGACATATTTGTCTTGTACGTGTGAAAGCTCTGACAGTATTAAATAATTAGATAAAAATACATGAACAATGGTATGACGATTGGGGAGAGATGGGCGAAGGCTGACAGCCTAGTCAAATAGAATTTCATATATAATTCTGGCATTTGTAAATAAATGTAATATACAGGCATGTTTCCTGAGTGTAAAGAATACTGTGAAATGTGGAACTGCAAAATATGTGACAACATTGCACTCTACTGGCCCAGTGAAGCATGTTGTACTCTTTCATGTTAGAATTCAGCTCCAGGGCAGTTGGATGAAGATTTCATGCCCATTGTTTTAAGGCTAAAGTTATGACTAGAATTTAGATGTGGAAGGTGCTTTATTGCTTTGGTTTCTGCTAGCATATACATGTGAAACGTCTTGTATTGTTGTAAGTTTCTAAGGAGGTGTTAGATTGCTAAATAATGCAGTTTGTGGCCTGAGAATTCAGACCAGGTGTTAAGATGATGCAATATGAATACTGGGAAAACCTAAGTGTCAAAAATGATGTCATTTTGGGAGAGCCTTAGAGACATGCTTGTTAGTAATGTTTAAATACTATTTCTCACAAGAGACTAAAAGCATTTTGACTTTGGACATCTAACTTATCAGCACTCTACCTTATGCTCACATGTAAGTTTTAGCACTGTGATTTCTTGTAGGAATAGTTAAAGCTAGTAAAGATTAATTAGTTATTTTTTTTAAATCAGACCTGTCCTACTGTATTATTTTAAGTTTCTGTGTGATCTCTGAACTCTTAGATATCTCTGTGGTGTAGTAGTTTTGTCTTGTGTTTTAATTATTTATTATTAAATATTTTTAAAAACTTCCACCTGTGGCTGATTTGTGTAGAGATAAGCTCTAGGGTACATTGCATATTTATAGAGGTTATTGTAATAGGCCACTCTAAAGTACGCCTTGACTGTTAGTCATACTACCATTGGATATTAATATTGCACAGTAATAACTGGACACTCTTTTAAAGGCCTTTTAGTAGCTGATATTAACTGGGTGGTGGCAGTAATTACTACTGTATAGTCTGGATAAAGGGGCACAGTTGGAGAATCTGTGTCAGCCTTTCCCAGGAATGTCTGAGAAGTTGTATAAATACTTATCTCAAAGTGTGTGTGTGTTGTGTCAGCTACTTGGCAGGGACACCTGCTGAGCAAGGGAGCAAAAAGCCCCAGACTGATTGTGTTCTCTGTGTGCTTAAGGGAAATTGTATTTTACTGTGTATATTAGCTATCATTCTTCTCTTCTTGGAGACAACCTCCCTGGTGTTAGTGGTGAGTATTGAGGCTCCTTGATTGCTGGGCATCACAAGTGTTTGGCAGTCCTGGGATCTACTTCACATACTAATTGGCTTGTAGTGGTGTGGGGTAAAGTGAATTCCTGTAGGTTATGTACAGTGATCTCTAAGAGTGTTTTGTACTCTAAAACAGCCACACAGTGTATACTCAGAGTTCAGATCACAATTGTTTTATTTCTTTTGTTAGCTTAGTGTTAGTCAGGGTGAGCGGGCAGCATGTCAACAGAGGAGTATGGAAAGCTGACAAGGCGCCAGCTGGCGGATATGTGCCAGACTATGGGACTGGTGCATGCAAACCTGACTAAAGCAGACCTGATAGCAGCCTTGGTTACAGCTGCATCAGAAAACAGCAGCCAGGAGGACAATCAGACTGACAGTGGAGATACAATATCCTCGGAGAATGGACAGCTCAACTTTTCTGCAGTGAACTTAAAAATCCAGCTGGAGCTAAAGAGACTTGAGTTGGAGGCCAGGCGTATGGAACTGGAAGCAGCCGAGAAAATGAGGAATCTATAAGCTGAGGAAAATGAATGGCAGAGGAGGCATGAGAGCGAAATGCTGACTTTTCACCAGAGTCATGGAGGTAATGGGAAAGGGAGTAACCAGACCCCAGAAGCACAAAAGGTCAGTAAGTTTCTTCCACATTTTAAAGAGGGGGATAATTTTGATAGCTTCATTCATATCTTTGAGCGGGTATGTAAACAGCATGAAGTTGACTGAGGGCTCTGGGTACGGTTCCTGACCCCCTTACTCCATGGAAAAGCTGTAACTTCTTTAGCAAAAATGCATGACACTTACTATTTTGATTATACTGCTGTAAAAAGACATTTATTAGAATGTTTTGAGCTAACACCTGAAATGTATAGGAAAAAGCTTTGTGAGCATAGATGCAAGGTAGATGAAAATGTATGAGAATATGTTGTTGAACTGAACACTTATTTTCATAGCTGGGTGAGTGAATGCCAGGTCACTACTTTTGAAGGGCTGGCAGACCTTTTGGTAAGGGAACAAGCCTTTAGCACTTTGCCTGAGGTCATGAGGATCTGGTTAGCTGATAGACAGTGTGCTACTTTAGAGGAGTTGGGGAAGAAGGGAGACCTATACCTAGCAAGCAGGGCAGCCATGCACAAGATAGGGACCCCCAGTACTGCTCATGGGACTAAAGGAACCCATGGTGGGCAGCACAGACTGCCCCAACAGAATCTGCCAGTAGCAGGGGAAGCCACTAGTCCAGGTACACATCCAGGAGCTAGAGTTAAATGTTCTGAGTGCAACCAGTGGGGCCATGTAGCATACAGATGTCCACGGAGGCAAGGTAAGGAACAAAAGGTGAAAGAGCCAGTAAGTGGGAAAGACAAAATGCCAACAGTGGGTTGTCTTGAGACAACAGGGGTATGGAACTACCATCCTGCAGATGTCCTGAGAGGGAAGGATTTGGATGAGGCAGTACTATGTCCTTATGCAGTTACATGCAGTGAGGCTAGGAGAGAAGAATGTGGGACTGGTAGCCTGGGGGAGACCCAGACAGACTGCATACTTGCAGCCAGGACTACTGAGGTGGTTACTTCAGGGAATGAGCTACACTGTAGCAGTGAGACTTAATGTGAGCCACAGATGCTTGTGGGTAGTGAGCCACAGATGCTTGTGGGTACTGATGTTCCCTTGGACATGGTAACTGCAAAGGTAGAGGTGAGTAGTAGTACCCAGGCTGACAGTGAGGCACCGCTGTCAGAGGATGCCAGACTTCCTTTGGAAGGGGAGCTGGGAAGGGTTACCAGGAGAGACTTGAGACAGGCTCAGCTCTCAGACCCTACATTGCAAGGCCTGAGGCAGGTAGCTAGGGAGGCACCTGATTCTCAAGGGAAGGGGGAATCTGTATACTGGAACAAAGGGTTACTGTACAGAGAGTGGACTCCTGAGGGAGGGCTAGAAGGTGAGAGAGTACAGCAGTTGGTAGTGCCTAGAGCTTACCATCTGGTGCTTCTAGCCATAGCCCATGATATTCCCTTTGCAGGTCATATGAGCATAAAACGTACAAAGAGGCATATTATGCAAAACTTCTATTGGCCTGGAATTTCCAGAGATGTAACAGGGTACTGCAGGACCTGTGAGCAGTGCCAAAAGGTAGGCAGGGTAGGAGACAAGGTAAGAGCTCCTTTGATGTATTTGCCTGTTATTGAGGAGCCATTTCAGAGGGTAGCTATGGATATTGTGGGTCCTCTGACTACCCCACATTCCACAGGGAAAGTATATCCTAGTGATTGTAGATTATGTTACACAATACCCTGAGGCAGTAGCTTTGTCCTCCATTGAGGCAGAGAAGGTGGCAAATGCTTTGCTAGAGAGTTTCAGCAGGATAGGTTTCCCAAAGGAAATACTGTCTGACAGAGGTGCCAATTTTATGTCAGACCTGCTGACTTGTCTGTGGAAGTCCTGTGGGGTGTAGCACATGAAGACCACCCCCTACCATCCCCAGACTAATGGTCTTGTTGAGAGGTTAAACTCTACAATCAAGTCCATGCTATGAGCATTTGCAGATCAGTTTAAGAGGGAGTGGGACAAATATTTGCCCCTTCTGTTGTTTGCTTACAGAGAGGTTCCCCAGGAATCCACAGGTTTTTCACCCTTTGAGTTGCTGTATGGGCATAGGGTGAGGGAGCCTCTAGATTTAATTTGAGATGAATGGGAAGGTGAGTGTGAGTCTCACAAGGAGTCTGTTATGGCATATGTCCTGAACCTCAGGACAAGGCTCAGAGAACTCATGGGCCTGGCCCAGGAGAACCTGGCAGAAGCCCAACAACAAAAAAGGGTGTGGTATGACAGGAATGCTCGAGCTATAGAGTATGCTGTAGGGCAGCAGGTGATGGTTCTCATTCCTGTTGCAAGCAGCTTGGGAGAGACCCTACAAGGTGGTAAGAAAGGTAAGTGATGTTAACTACATGGTGGAAGTGCTAGGCAGACTGCAGGGGCACAAATTGTACCATGTTAACATGATGAAACCTTACCATGATAGGGAGGCCCTTGTGCTCAGCATTTGTAGTGGGGTGCAGGAGGAGTGTGAAGGAGATCTTGTGACTAATCTCCTCAGTGAGGCTCGGGCTGACACCTCGGTGGAAGGGGTAGTGATGTCTCAGCAGCTATCTCCTACCCAGGTTCAAGAAATCCGAGCAGTGTTGCAGGAGTTTGGGGGCATGTTCACCAGGAAACCAGGGAGCACCCACCTGGTGCAGCACCATGTGGATACAGGACCCCAAAGGCCTATCAGGCAGACCCCTTATAGGGTGCCTGAGAGAGTCAAACAGACTCTGAGGGAGGAGGTACAGGAGATGTTGGAACTAGGGGTGATTCAAGAGTCCAACAGTCCCTGGGCCTCCCCAGTGGTACTGGTGCCAAAGAAGGATGGCAGCACCAGGTTCTTAGTGGATTACAGGAAATTAAATAGTCACACAGAGGCAGATGCTTACCCCATGCTTAAGACAGATGAGGCCCTAGAGCAGCTGGGTGGGGCTAAGTATCTTACAACCATTGATCTTACCAAGGGTTACTGGCAGGTGCCCTTGACTCTCAGTGCTAGACAGAAGTCAGCTTTTGTGACTCCTTTTGGCTTGTATGAGTTTACAAAGATGCTCTTTGGGATGAAGAATGCCTCAGCAACTTTTCAGTGGCTGGGATTATATCTTAGCAGGAGCAGGAGGAATTGCCCTTGCTTACATGGATGTTATTGCTGTCTACAGCCATTCCTGGCAAGAGCACCTTCAGCATATCAGGGAGGTACTGGGTAGACTACAGAGGGTAGAGTTGACCATTAAGCTGAGCAAATGTCAGGTGGGTATGGCAGAGGTCTCCTACCTAGGACATAGAGTGGGGAGTGGTAAGATAAGGCCAGAACCTGCCAAAGTGGAAGCTATTCAGGCATGGCCTGCACTTGTTACCAAAAAGCAGGTGAGGGCATTCTGAGGGACAGCAGGCTACTCCAGCAAGTTCGTTCCTAATTATAGCAGCATAGCTGTTCCCCTCACAGACCTGACAAGGAAGAACAGGCCAGATAAGGTAGTGTGGACCTCAGCGTGTGGGCAGGCATTTCCGAAGCTTAAGGAAGCTTTGGGAGTACCCCCTGTGTTAGTCAGTCCAGACTACAGCAAAGAATTTGTTGTGGAGGTGGATGCTTCAAAGTATGGAGTGGGGGCTGTACTTAGCCAGATTTCTTCAGAGGGAGAAGAGCACCCAGTGGTTTATCTCAGTCGTAGGCTCCAACCCAAGGAGGAATGCTATGCAGCAGTATAAAATGAATGTCTAGCCATAGTGTGGGCACTACAAAACATTCAGCCTTATCTGTATGGAATAAAATTCACTGTGATGACAGATCACAACCTGCTAACATGGTTAAACAGAGCCAATCAGCAAAATTCCAGGTTGCTAAGATGGAGTCTGGGGTTGCAAGCATATGATATGTCAATGCAGCACCGCAGTGGGAGTAGCAGTACCAATGCAGATGGGCTTTCAAGACAGGGAATGGGGTCAGGTACACCCAGATAGACCTGACACACACTCGCAAGCGATGTTTCTCAAGGAGTACTTGAAAAACTTGCTTGAGTTCCCCGGGGGGGGGTGGGAAGAGATGTGACGATTGGGGAGAGATGGGTGAAGACTGCCAACCTAGTCAAATAGAATTTGATATATAATTCTGGCATTTGTCAATAAATGTAAAGTGCAGGCATGTTTCTGGAGTGTAAAGAATACTGTGAAATGTGGAACTGCAAAATATGTCACAACATTGCACTCTACTCTCCAGTGAAGCATGTTGTACCCTTTCATGTTAGAATTCAGCTCCAGGGTGGCTGGATGAAGATTTCATGCCCAATGTTTTAAGGCTAAAGTCTATGACTAGAATTTGGATGTGGAAGGTGCTTTATTGCTCTGGTTTCTGCTAGAATATACATGTGAAATGTCTTGTATTGTTGTAAGTTTCTGAGGAGGTGTTAGATTGCTAAATAATGCAGTTTGTGGCCAGAGAATTCAGACCAGGTGTTAAGATGATGCAATATGAATACTAGGAAAACCTAAGTGTCAAAAATGATGTAATTTTGGGAGGGCCTTAGAGACATGTTTGTTAGTAATGTTTAAATACTATTTCTCACAAGAGACTAAAAGCATTTTGACTTTGGACATCTAACTTATCAGCACTCTGCCTTATGCTCACATGTAAGTTTTAGCAACGTGATTTCTTGTAGAAATAGTTAAAGCTAGTAAAGATTAATTAGGTATTTTTCTTTGAAATCAGACCTGTCCTACTGTATTATTTTAAGTTTCTGTGTGATCTCTGAACTCTTAGATATCTCTGTGGTGTAGTAGTTTTTATCTTGTGTTTTAATTATTTATTATTAAATATTTTTAAAACCTTCCACCTGTGGCTGATTTGTGTAGAGATAAGCTCTAGAGTACATTGCATATTTAGAGAGGTTATTATAATAGGCCACTCTAAAGTAAGCCTTGACTGTTAGTCATACTACCATTGGATATTAATATTGCACAGTAATAACTGGACACCCTTTTAAGGGCCTTTTAGTAGCTGATATTAACTGGGTAGTGACAGTAATTACTACTGTATAGTCTGGATAAAGGGGCACAGTTGGAGAATCTGTGTCAGCCTTTCCCAGGAATGTCTGTGAAGTTGTATAAATACTTATCTCAAAGTGTGTGTGTGTTGTGTCAGCTACTTGGCAGGGACACGAAGCACTGGTTGGACAGAGAGGGTACTGGAGATTTTAGCTTGCCCAGTTAGGCTGAGACCTGGACCCTATATCTGTGCCATTGGGGAGTCTTACTGGGGACCTGTTGAGCAGGGGGGAGCAAAAAGCCCCAGACTGACTGTGTTCTCTGTGTGCCCTTAAGGGAAATTGTACTTTACTGTGTGCATTAGTTATCTTTCCTCTCTTCTCGGAGACGACCTCCCTGGTGTTAGTGGTGAGGATTGAGACTCCTTGATTGCTAGGCCAGGGCATGGTTGTCACAAATGGATTCAAAGCATATACTTTATTGCTAGAAACCCATTGAATACTTTTATCAAAAATGTGAAACATGGATTGAAAACACACCTATTGCTCAAAAACAGTTAAGAACTTTTCATCGCCAATTACTGACTTAATTAGAACTAGTTTGTATAACAGCGTTCACCTTTGTAAATGCAATTTAAGCAAACTTGTGACAATTAATAATGCCAATAAAATCTTGTAAACATGAAAACATGTTAGTAAAGCCATCTGAAAATATTCAGATTTTTTAAATTCTTTTCAATATTCATGAATCCTTCTAGCAGTACCTTTTTACTCATTTCTGTCTCTGGTTCTGCCCCATTCATAACATTGTCTGACTTCACCTGAGGAAGAAAAGAAGGTAAATTATTACACATAGAATATCATTGACTTTGGCATTCATTCATTTATTAGAAATCAGTAAACTATTTTTATGATGTTTCTAGCATGAGCTATGATGTGAGGGTTCCAACCAGTAGCTTTTGCATTATACTTCCAGGCAAAGTTACAGCTCCTTCAAAAAAGTTGCTATCATACGGGAAAATACTTGCTGAGAAACAAACAAAATATGCAATATTATTTGTCCAGTGAGCACCATAATAGTCCACTTGGTGTGTTGATTTTTTAATTTTATTCATTTAAACTTGTGGTTTCCCAGCACTACACTATTTTATTTATCCTGAGATTTCTATAACCCCATCACCTCAGCAATTTTCTTGTCTACAACACTACATAATTCTCCATAGCAGTGCATTCAGTTTATGTTAATTGAAAAAGTGCTCTGGGGGGAGGGGCGGGGCCTGAATGGCTAACTGAAAGCAGCAGTATTTTAGAGGTCTATATAACTAGTTAAATAAGACAGGAAAAAAATATTCTTTTTTTTCTCAAAGTATAAAATCTTATAGATAAAGGTCTAATTTACATAATTAGAAACATTGGTGGTTTTACAAATAATTTCCTGTTAAAAAGCTTGGAGAATATTCACTTGTTAAAATGAGCAACTCAAGGAATTCTCACCAGGATGCTGCCTTAAAGAAGGAACTACAACAGATGGCATCTACCCTGCAGGAGTTGTCTTTGAAGATGGGTGATTTTAAAGAGAACCTAGAAAATCTTAAAACAAGCAGTCAAAAACAGGCTGATACCCTCAAGGAAATGCTACAACAGCACCAGACAAGGATAACAGGACTAGAGGTTTCTCTAAATGAATTAGAAAGCAGACTTAAGGTAGAGGAAATACAGAAAGAACTGCTTCTTAAACAAAACACTTGGTTGGCTAATAAAGTAGATGACTTGGAAAATAGGGAGAGGAGAAATAACATCAGGATTTTCAGATTACCTGAAAACACAGAAGGTGAAGATATTATTTCCTTTTTATCAAGCTGGATCCCTGACTTTTTAAGTTTAAAAGAAGGACTTTCCTTTGGCATTGAGAGGGCACACCGAGCTCTTGGGAAACCTGCCACTAACTCAAACTCTCCTAGGTCAGTAATTATCAGTTTCTTTCATACTTGGAGAAGGAACTGATTTTAAGATCTGCTTGGAGGAAGGCACCTCTAAAATATAAACAAAGCCTGATAAGATTTGATAACGACTATTCATCTAGAATAATGGAACAAAGGAAAAAGGTGTGGCCAATGATACAGTTTCTGAAACAAAATAACATCAAGGCACAACTTGCATATCCAGCTAAGGTAAGAATACTGTATGCCAATGAGATGAGGACTTTTATTGACTTAGAGGAAGCCTCTTCATTTATTAAAAGTAATAACATGATTACTTTACCAGAAGATATGGATTGGATGTCACCTTCTCTCAAGAGAACAAAAGAAACAAATGTCTGGACAGATGTCAAAAAGAAGAAGCAAAAGACTGATACTGTTACAGCCAAATCTCTCAAAGCATCTACCATAATATGAATTGTCTTAATATTACTTTAAAGGTTTCATTTTACTGCTTGGAATTTTAAAACAAAGGTAACTAACTACTGGAATCTTTATCTATATTTTTTGAAAATAGATGGCATACAAGAGTTTTCACATTACCTCAGGTATGTAAAACAGGGTACTTTTCTTTCACAGAAGGAGGGTTATATAGCACATAAAATATTTATACTGTAAGCCAACATACATAGTATATGTGTATTTTCTCTTAATTTTCTCTTTTCTTTCTCTTACTTCTCTCTTTTCTCATTATTTATTTTAACTGCATATTGTCTGCCTTTTTAAATTCTCTTCTATTTACTATACTAATATAGTCTCTATATATTTAATAACTCACTATCTATACATAGATAAATAATAGTCTAAAATAATTTAGTTTTAAGGTAAACTAATTGGAATAGTGAACTTAATTGTTATTACAATATTTATTAGATTAATGATGGTCACTGTTATGCTTATTGGGATTGGGGACATGTTCGTGATTAACTGTGAAATGTTCCATTCATGTACATATGTCCTTTGAATTATTTCCTTTTAGTATTCACAAATATATATATATATATATATATATATATATATATATATATATATATATATATAAAAGGATGGAAAATGTACTGTTGGTCAAGAGAAGTGAAGCTTTCTTCACTTTCTATTTGCATTGCCAAAGCAACATTATACAACGACCTACCATTAATATTCAAAAACGTGCATGCTGATTGGTCAGCATGCATGTTGTAAATCAGAGTTATAGTAATGGAAAAATGTCCGGTCGCCCGGACTTTTTCCATTACTATAACTCTTTTTTTACAGCAACAGAGAACGCAAGATCTCCATTGCTTCATACTGTCTCGCTATGTTAAACGAGTTTAATATAGCAAGACAGCTTTAAAAAAAAGCAACGGAGATTCTCCATTGCTTTTTTTAAAGTGGTCTCGCTATGTTAAACTCTAACATAGCGAAACAGTTTGTAAAAAGCAACGGAGATCTTGCTTTCTCGCTGTTTTTCAAAACTGCCTCGCTAAGTTAAATGGGTTTAACATAGCGAGACAGCTTTAAAAAAAGCAACGGAGATTCTCCGTTGCCTTTTTTAAAGCTGTCTCGCTATGTTAAACCCATTTAACATAGCAAAATAGTTTGTAAAAAGCAATGGAGATCTTGCTTTCTCTATTGCTTTTGCCCACAGCTCTGATGTACTGCGTAGGCATACACATGTGCAGTACATCAGAACTGCCGCAGAATACCAGACAGCTGCGGAAGGGCAGGAAGGAGGCATTATACAATGCCATTATTTAAGAAAAGCAAATTTTTTTTTTTTAAATAATTTCATTGTATAATAGCAATAACCCACTTCTGAGTGTGGGTAATGCTGGATTTACCCACTGTTGGCTTTGTTTGGCCACTCGGTCTTCTCTCTCGTGACCAAACCACACCAACCGTGGGTAAATCCAGCATTACCCACACCCAGGCATCGGTTATTGCTATAGTAAACAACTGCTGCAGTTTCTAAGGACACTGTGAACCTGTGAAGTGCATTTAGCCTCACAGATAACAAATAATAAGAAAAGTAATGTTGTTTAGTCATTAAAATGAAAAACAACCTAAGCAAGGTAAAATAAATACATAATAAGACTATTTGTAATATTTTATGATTTATCCTCATAGGATTACATATTCTTGGAAACACAACTGAAATGTTCCCAAACTACATGTGCACTTAAATGTAGCTGCTTGATTAAAAAGCATTACTCAGTTTAACATGCTGATTTCACAAGCTGTCTGCACTGTAAACGTTACATTTTATTTGTTACTTGAAATTTACTTGAAATTGTCAGTCTCTAGTGCACTTGAAAAGATACATATTACTTTTTGCAACGTTATCTTTGCAGTTACCTCACACTCTGTACAAACTCACTTGGTAACTGATATCAGTTTAAATATTAAATGTGCCCTTGAAATGCTATTGACATTTTGACAAAATATAATCTGAACTGTAAGATGAATGACTTGAAAGAAAAAATGTGTAGGATTTCAAAGACAGTTCTTGACACTACAGTAAAAGTAAAAATATATATTCACAAGGAAGTATTGAAATGTTTCAGTCTTCCAGTTAAAATAGCTTACTGTCAACATTTTGCGATATCAGAAAGTTTGAAGAGCAAGGAAATTACTATTCTTTGTCTTTATAATGATTATTAGACAGATTTTAGACTGCTTTGTTTAATGAATTTTGACATATGTTTATGAGGAAACGTGGACTCAGTTACTCACATTGGACTACACATTCCTGGAAACTCAAGCCAAATTACTTGTGAATTTAAATGAAACTGCCTGATTAATAAGCATAATTTACTTAACCTGAATCCATCTGCTCTATATATGCTACATTATATATGTCACTTGCATATGACAGTCTCTAGAGCACACGAACAAATACATATTATTTTTGCAACATGCTATATTTGCACTAACCATACATTCTAAACTAACTCAGTTGGCAACTGACAAGTTATTTATTTGAAACATCAGTCTAAATGTTAATTGTGCCCTTGAAATATTGTTGCCGTTTTGACAAAACAATACCTGAACTGAAAAAGGAATGATTTGAAGAAGTGAAGTATTGTACAGATTTCAAAGACAGCTACAGACACTACAATATAAGTAGAAATGTATACATGTAAGAAAAATTGAAATGCTTTATACTTTTAGTTAAAATAGCTTATTGTTAACATTTTGCTTTATCAGAAAATTTAAAGAGCTAGGAAATTATTTCTAATTTGTCTTTATAATGTTTGCTAAAGTGATGTTAGTCACTGACTTGTTTAATGGATTGCGAGTCATGTACAAGATGACTACTGAATGTTATTTCTGTTTACCTATGTTTACGGAATTTCTATTAGTACTGATTTAAAACAAGGGAAAGAAAGGGAAAGGAAATCTTTGTTTTTGGCCAAGGGAGGAGAGGATTAAGAGTATTCAAACTGCCCCGAGAACTCTCTAACATGCTCTAAATACTATTTGATTAATACTTACCTAAGGTAAGTCTTGATTACCATATAGGTACCTTCACATTCATTCTAGACCTGATGTGATTACCCATTCTGGAAGCAGGTGGTGCCCTATGCAGGATGGGAATTGTCAGGGTGGTCATAGTTCATTCTTAGACTCTGCTTTGTAACTCTATAAATATGTAAAAGCACTGCACACTAGAATGTAGGGTGCCTCTACTCAGGATACCACTGATAAGCCATGTCTTTTCATAAGTGTAAGGTTAAGTTGGTAAGCTGAAGAGTGGGAAAGTAAAGGAAGACAGTACACCTACAGTAAATTCATATTTCATTGGTAATCACTCATTGTCTCCTGCCGAGTCCTTTTAGTCAAATTATCTTAGTAATAATCTATTTGTTGTTGGCTTATTTAGTGTATGCTCCTCTGTTGCATTTAATTTATCCAAAATGACAAATCTGGCATGTTTGGGATCTCTTAAGGGCAACTAAATACTGGATATTTTCTAAGTCAACATAATAATTGTTTACACTACTAACATTCCATCCTGATATATAAAACACTATAGAACAATAATAGAATAATATAGAATTTCATATCTCTTTTAAGAAAATTCTCCATATAATAATTTAACATATGAGCTCAGCTGATATTGTTGGTTAAAGGTATGAGTGATAATCCAGTAGATCTATCTTTATCTATTGGATTAGGAATGACTTTCATTCCATGTTTAATGGGAAATTCATATTTACTTGTATTTGATACTTCAGAATTAATGTTTTATATAAGTACATTTTAAAGCCTGACCAGAATTTTACCCTACTTGTATTTAAAGAAGAAAGAACATTAAATTGCACTCCCAAGTTTACACACATAAAAATAGCATTCAGAGTTATCAGAGAATATGGTATAACTACTATAATCAAAATAAAAAAGAAGCATAAAGTATCTTCCAACAATAACTGGAAATGGATTTAACATTCTTATCATTAAATACTAATGGCTTAAATAATGCAAATAAAAGATCAAACTTACTAAAACATTTAAAACTAAATAAGACACAAGAAGTATTTCTCCAAGAAAGGCATTTTAAGACTAATGGTAGCTTTATTTGGAACCCTAAGGACTATACAGTCTTAGCTCAATCCTCCTATAGAACAAAGACAAAAGGAGTATCAATTCTCTGGAAGAAAAACATAATCAGTCCAAAAGCTATTTATGAATATGAAGATAAAGAAGGTCTACTAGCATTTGTTATAATTAAATTTAATAACAGAATATGGACCTTAGCTAATTTATATTGGTTCCCAGGAATTGGAGCAGGAACTGTTAAAAAACACCTAGATTTTATTTCCAACAGTTATAAATGAAATCTTATACTAGGAGGAGACTTTAATTGTACCTTAGAAGCTTATGAAACCACCAAAAAGTCTTTTCGCATAGCAACTATTTCAAAATCCTTAAAAAGATGGATTTATTCATTTCATTTAATAGACACTTTTAAAGTAAAAGATGATAAATCCTTATTATTTTCCCATAAAGACCATAGATTTGGAACATGAACCAGAATAGACAAATTGTTTGTAGTTCAAGATTTACAAACAAAAATCCTCAACTTTTCAATAGTTCCATGCCCCTTCTCAGATCATGACTCTCTGATAATGAAGTTCCAAACAGAGTTTAAACCTTTAATCCTCTCAACTAGAATTCCATCATATATCATGAAAATTAAAGAATTCAGACCCTGGATGTTGTCAGAACTACAATTATTTCTTGAAATTAATAATACAACAGAAATCAGTAGAGTCATGGTTTGGGACTCATTAAAAGCATACTTATTTGGTAAGACCCTTAGCTGGTACAAAAACAAAGTTAGAGACTAGGAAACTGAATCATTAGACTTGCAAACCAGACTCTTGACAGCAAAATCTAAAAAAAAATCAGAATTATCCAAAAGTCAAAAAAGAAATAGAGGAGTTAAATAAAAAAATATAATGTAATTCTAACACACAAAACTTGTCTAGCCTTGGAAAAAATTAAAGATAAACTCATTAGCCACCTCCACCAGATATCTACATAACTTATCTACAAGAATTACAATACAATCTAAAGCAAATAACATTGGTATGTTATCATGAAAAGAAAGGGAAAAAAATATCAGATATAGGAAATATCCTTGAAGCATTTTGGTTCCATTATGTTGAACACTTCAAAAAAGAAGATTTAGATACCAGCCAAATAAACTTAGATACAAACCTTATCAGTATAAAAATAATTCCCGAAAACTTAAAATTAGACCTACAAAAACGGGTCTATATTATATCCTCAAATGCTTAAAAAAGCGAATGCTGATTGATCAAACTTATTTTTGCAAAATTGCAAAATATCAAAGCAGCAGAAACTCAAATTTTTTCCTAGGGAAAGAATTTGGTTGTCCATTTCTGTTGCTTCGGTATTTTCAGTGTTATGGTGGAAAGTTACCAGTCGGATTCAGGTAAGTGTGTGATTGTGTGGATGTGAGTGTTAGGGTGATTTAGTTGAGTTAGGGTTAGGGCTCGGGTTAGGTATGTGTGCGATTGAGTGGACATGAGGGATAGGGCAGATTTAAGTAAGTTAGGGTTAGGGAGCAGGTGAGGTGAGTGTGTGATAGTGACGGACCTTAGGGTTAGGGTTTGGGTTAAGGTAAGTGGGTAGTTAGTGGTGTGTGCATAGTTTAGTATAGGGTTAGGTATCAGATTTTAAGTATATGTGTGTGGATTTCTGTTTGTTTGGTGTGCTCTGGTTGTGTGTATGTGTTTTGGATCAGCGATTTTTTTCCCTGGGAAAAAAAATCACTGATCTGACAGTTCAGGATTGTAAGCTTTCACTTAAATTAGGTTGATCAATCAGTATTCGCTTTTTTAAGCATTCGATGATATAATATAGACCCTACAAAAACCTATATCTTACAAAGAAATTGTTGACACGATAAAAGAAAGTAAATCTAACAAAGCTCCAGGGATAGATGGTATAATTACGGAAATTTACAAACTCTTCCCTTCAACAGTAATCTCCCTTTTTCATAAAACTTTGGTAGATGTCCAGTCAGAAGCAAAAGTACCACCCTCATGGAAACATTTTCTCATAACACCAATTCTAAAAGATAATAAACCATTAGACCTTTGCACTTCATACAGACCTATATCATTACTGAATAATGATTACAAAATATTCATGAAAATCCTAGCTAACAGAATGAAAATCCCACTTTCAATGACAATTAATAATGATCAAACTGGATTTTTATATAACAGGCACACACATGATAATATTAAAAGGATACTTACTCTTATAGATTA
Source organism: Protopterus annectens (assembly GCF_019279795.1). Taxonomy (NCBI): domain Eukaryota; kingdom Metazoa; phylum Chordata; order Ceratodontiformes; family Protopteridae; genus Protopterus; species Protopterus annectens. The sequence continues at coordinate 1,117,515,041 of NC_056744.1, read as the reverse complement.
TGTGAATAAAGAAGATAGAGAAACAATTGTAATCATATTAGACATAGAAAAAGCCTTTGATTCCCTCCACTGGGAATATCTATTTAAAACTTTAGCATTATTTGAATTTCCTCCTCCCTTAATCTTATTACTAAAAAAATATATATATTAATAACTTAGCCTACATTAAATTAGGTCCTTTCACCTCAGAGTCTATTCATATAATGAAAGGTACTAAACAAGGATGCCCCCTTTCTCCTATTTTATTTGCTTTAGCTATAGAAATACTTGCAGAAATAATATGCAATAATCCAAGAATAAAAGGAATAGAAGTCTATGACCAGTACATATCTAAAATAATGTTTTTTGCTGATGATATTTTATTAACCCTATCAAACTCCAGAGAGTCATTAGGAGAGCTAGATGAAGTAATGGAGACATTTTATAAGATTTTAGGTCTACACTTTAATAGATCAAAATATATTTTTTTTAAATAAGAAAAAAGAACTACAAGTTACAGATAAATCCATCATAGGAAAATAAATAAATAAATTATTTAGGAATAGCGTTATGCAAAAATATAAACAAAACAATATTAATAAATTATAAAAACATTATTGAAGCAATAAAAATATATATAGAAAAGTAGAACAAAATTATATTAACTTTTGAAGACAGATTGCAATTAATAAAATGGTCTTATTGCCAAAAATACTATATGTAGCACCAGCAATACAGTTAATTCCTGAAAGATGCATTCTTAAAGAAATGAACTCATATTTAATAACATTTTATGGTATCCCAAAAAGAATAGAGTAGCTCTAACTCATCACATTAGACCCTGGAAACAAGGAGGATTGAACTTCCCAGAAATAGAAACATATATAAAAGCATCTGTGCTTAAAACTACAATAGACTGGATAAACCAAAATTATTTTGCCAACTGGAAAGAATTAACAACGGCTATATTAACAAATGAATTTAATCTGTTAAAAAAAATTTTAATAGTAGAGAAATCAAACAAACCCTGGTACATACTATGCATAAGTATACAATATAATATAACAAAACCTTCTAAAACAACACTGATTCATCATTACATCAATTCCTTTAGGAAACTTATCAATGCAAACATAGATCTAAAACTTTGGTTTGACCTTTTAACCCCATTTACCATCACTAAGAACTTTCCTCACAAAATATATAGGGAAGTAATAACTTCCTGGGAACAAAATGGATTATTATGCTGGTTTCAATGTGTAAATAAATTAAATGTTTTAGATATATATATGATAAAAACTGCTTACAATATTCCAATACATGACTGGTTAACCTTACAAAGCATTCTAATGTACACTCAAGACTTATGCAGATTAATTAATAATTCCTCATTTAAAGATATTCCAAATCTAATAAGTTTTCTGTATCAATTTATATATAATAGTTGTGAAAAGAAAAATTCCATTTCAAATCTATATAAAGAGTTAATAGCATATAAAACAATTCCCAAACCATCATACTGGCAGTTTTTAACAAAAGGTCAGTCATTGCAGTTAACAGAAGAAATTAAATCTAACATCTTACTATCAGTTAATTACACCTCTAACACACAGTACTGGAAAATATTTAACTGGAAATACTTACATAGAGTATTTTTAACACCAGATAGAATTAAAAAGATCAGTACTACTACAAATAGTTTTTGCTGGAGGTGTGAAAAGTCAAATAAAGCAGACTGGATTCATATTTTTTATGAATGTAATAAAATTAAACCATATTGGAATGGAATCCATCATTTTTTACAAGCTTAATTTAATGAATCCTTTACCTTAACTAAAGTATTGATTATACTAAATGTAAATGAAGGTCCCTACCTGAATAAGACAAATATGTACTTGTTATGGACAATACTTGCTATATCTAGGAAATGCATAACCAGAAGGTGGAATTCAAATACACCCCGACCTTGGAAGAATTCTGCACATTATTGAAGACAACTGCATCAACAGAAATAAAAATCAAAGAACTACGAATCTATCCCAAACCATTGGTAAATAATCCTTGGAAGAAAGTTATATCTTTGTTGGACACTCTGCAATAATCAATATTGTATCTTTGATAACTGATCTGTTAATTCTATATTTAATAACATACAGTATATATAGCTGAAAGTCAGGCTATTGTAAATGTATATAGCTGTTTAAAATGATATTTAAAAATATCATGTAAATGTTATTTTAATTGAAAATAAAAAAATATTTGAGGAAAAAGTGTTCTGAATTCCAGAATCATTTTTATTCAGCAGTTGTATGAAAATACCAAACAATACAGACACGCTCTATGAAATACTGTTCATTGCTGAAAATGTTACATATTTTCTTGGCATCTAGAATGATCAACATTCACAAAGCAGTAAAACTGAATGAATATTTTGCAGCAAGAAAATTATGACTCAAATCTCCAGCCTCAGTGTTTTGACTCAGCACTGATCTTCTTGGAAAGGAAGTGTTTCATTAGTTTACTATCATATTCAGATTTTATTCTGTCCCTGAAATTATTCACAATATCTGCATATTTCCCCTTTTCATTTTACCCCTAATTCTGCTACTGATTAGGTATTAAAGGGCAACTATGGAAGTAATCTAAAAATAAATACTATCCCTGTATCACACTGGTTGAGGCTTCTTCTTGCACAGTATAGTCTGTGTTTCATGATATGATATTATATTAAATGTCTTTCTGTATCTCTGGGCTTGGAATGTCAGAGTTTGTGTTGTTTTCCTAATTTTATCAAACACTAGCTGATTTATATGTGTGAAAACAGCATATCAGTCAGTGGGTCTCCTTCACTGCTCCACTGTCTGTGGTTCAGTACTGACCCCAGATGTCGCATGGGTGGCTTATGGATGTGTTCTGCTTGTCTTCATAAATTTTTTTTGGCCATCTCAGTTTTTATTCTGCATCTCAAAGATGAGTTGTTTAAGTTGATTTTGGCTATCCAAACAAAAATAAAATAAACCTCCCTTATTTTGCATAGCTCATCTGTTCTGCCTTGTAAATGAGCCCCAATATCAGCTGTGCTAACCCCGTTAACAAAATGTAATAAATATTAATTTCATTTGCTTGCATATCATTCAAAGAATGTAGCATGAAGCATTGGACAATGGATTTTCCACTTCATTACTACTTACAGGAAAGCATCCACTGTTAGCACCTAAAACTCTGATCTGCATATTGCCAGCCATGAACTGTGCATACTCAACATAAGTGAGCACAGAAATAACACTGTAGGCACTGTCATAATAAAACACAGATACATGTCCAATGGTTTTATATACTATTGTTTGTTCAGTGGGTCACATGGCACATCTGTATGGCTATTCATACAGACACATATTTAAACATGCATCTGTGACAGGAACCTGACTTCAACAGTGGAATGAGCTCATGTATCAGTTGTCATAGATGCAAATATTACCATTGACAACTGCTGCTGCTTGTGGATATTACAAAGTAGAGTCCCAAAAAAGTACCCTCATACCTTGGACATAATTTGAAATTTGCATTATGGCCATTATAAATAGTGTCAAAAGTTGAAAACCTGTGTCGTCCAGCTACATCTTGCTACAGACCATGATGGTACTCCATAATACACATGTACGTCCTGACACATGCCACACATTTGGACTGGGGCACTGAATAAGAGCAATATTAAAAACAACACCCTGTATTTTGGAGTTGAATAGGAATGCTATTGACTAACCTAGGAGTTCTTCCCATCCTGCATCAATACAAGTCAACACACTGATGTTTCTGAGAACCTAGGAATCTAATTTCTAAAATAGTATCTGTTAATAGTCAGGTTACAAACAGAATGCAGTGCATGGATGAGCTACTCTACTGGAAAACGATGCTAGACAGCTTATGAACTGAAGCACCCTAGCTCCCACCTCTGGCCTGTTCTGCATGAACTACTGTATCTCATATGAGTGTGAGTGCATTTTGCGTGTGCGTGTGCATGTGTGTGTGTGTGTGTGTGTGTGTGTGTGTGTGTGTGTGTGTGTGTGTGTGTGTGTGTGCTTGCACACACGTGTGCACATGTTTTACAAATGAGGAGAACAGCTTCTCCTATAAAGTTGATGAGATAATATATATTTTGTTTTGTGGATTGTATGGCAAAGCAAGAGCATGAGATACAGTCATGACACTGCAGCATCTGCTTTGCATTCCATTCCTCTACATTTTGCTGAGTTCTAGTGCAGAGTCTGCTTATAATGATGCATTATCTGTGTAAAGCAGTTTTGTTGCTCTGTTCCCTCTGAACTGTTGTGCAATGTAGTCCATTATCAGTATGAACAACAGTGTGCCCAGAGCAAAATCCTAATGCATACCCATTCCCACTGGGAAGCTCTCTGTTAGTCTGAACCCTGTTGGTGTGTGTCATTGGGTCCTTGTACATACTGCACTAGTATTACCAACTTTCTGGAACTTAGAACCATTGAAAGGACTACCTAAATCAGCCTTGATGGACCCTTGCCATATACTTTCTTCAAGTCTAAGGCTGCCCAGTTACACCATTTCCTCATTTGCAGCTTCTTCTCCACTGTCTCACTGCAAACATTAGGTTGAGCTGCATCCTGACTTGAATCCAAACTGCTTATCTCCCATCTTATTTCCTACTATTCTGTGTATTCAATTATCAGTTATTCTCTCCAGCACTTTCTGATACCTCTGTACTGCCCACAGTTGTGAACATCCCCTTTGCTCTTGTATCTATGTGTGTGTGTGTGTGTGTGTGTGTGTGTGTGTGTGTGTGTGTGTGTGTGTGTGTGTGTGTTTGTGTGGCATGCATGCATACCTAATATAGGAACATATTCTCTAATGTTCACATTAAGAAATGCCAAAAGTCTAAGCATCAACCTTTCCACAGAATCACAATAATCAAATCACAGGAAAGAGCTCAAACCATGGGTCTTGCATCTCGCAGCATTCTAGCACTTGATTTAAAATGAGTCAACCAAATTTTGTTATGATTTTTCAAAGCTGCCACACTGCATAGCTGATTACAGTCATCATCTTTTTGGTATCTTTGTACATATTAAGACATACATTTTTTTAACATTTCTTAAATAATCTACTTGTCTTTTCCAGGTAACATGTCCTACATTAACATTTTCATCTTTCATCAAATTCTTGAAATAACCTGGTGCATTTGGCATTTGCTCATGTTATTGTAGAATATATAGGTTCAATCATCAACTTAAAATCTACTGGCCTTTGAGGAGTTTGATTATCTTTACCCTATTTTTATATTTTCTGCTTCTGTTCTATCTCTTTCATATGTGTATCACTACATATATAAAAAGTTTATACAATTTTATTTCACAGATGTCTTAAATTCCTCTGAGTCAAAGTGTGGACTGTTGCTTCTTACTAGTTGATCCGTCAATAGATTTTCTGCAAAAATAGTTCTTGACTCTGATAGTTCCTTTTTTGCCATTACTAATTCCATGAGGATCATTTCTCTCCTTTTTCAGGAGCAAACCATGAGCACTGACTGGGTAAGTGACTTGCTCAGAGTCAGAGTAGGCAAATAAAGTGGAAGGAATCAAACCCTGTACCCTGGGCACAGGAAACAACTCATTAACACCTCAAAGCTAGCTGCCAGATAAATGGCCTAAAGAGTGCCCTGTTAAATGCAAACAGTATTAATGACAAACTCACTACAGTGGAATAATACCGAGGTTTATTAATAAAGCAAACAGATTATAACCAAAAACTATACATGGAAGCTTGGCAAGAGAAGCCTTAACCCAAAATAGCAGTAATAAACAAATTCTAGCTTAAAAAGGTATTTTGTTTATCTGTTTGCATTAGTCACTGATTCTGTGTTAAGAGCCCTGACTTACATTTGTAGAGGGGTCCTTCTTATCACAAACAAGTGCCATCTCTAACTCAAGCTAATCACCAGAAGCAATAGTCTAGATAAGCATGATCTAAACTGGTTCCTGATGGAGCTTATCACAGGTGACCATTCCAAACTCTTTGTAGCTGTTCTGTACATTCCCAAACTTTTCATTTCATTTGGGAATTGCCCCCAATACAATTTCTTTTTACCTGATGATCCAAGTATTACATAGCTGGATAGTAACAGGGTTCACCTTCAAAGATTATTTTCTCTAAATAATCTTTCAACAATAATTGCTGAACCCACTAGGACAAACCTTACCTTAGGCAAAAGCTCTCTATTGGACTTAGTAATCACATATATGATCTAACATGTCAGTCTGTCCATGCTCCCCACAAAAAAACCTGAGTGACCATGCCCCTTTTTTATCACACTGGCCATTTAATACAACAAAAGGCCAGACAATCCTTATTGCTGTCTGCTCCATCCTAAACAAAATGAAAATTGATCTGTTAATTGAGCTTGATCCTGTTGACTGGCTGAGTCTAATCTTGCATCTACACCATCCAGTTCCAATTATTTATATTTTCTATTGACTTTTCCTACCCAGATTCAGGAAGATGAAGTGTATCAAATGTCCTTGGCTTCTCTCCAAAGTAAAACTCAACATAATGAAATGTGTTTGGCTTGGAATTAATGAAAGAAAGAAAAAAATATTCTAAGCTACAGCCATATTTTCTTTTTGTAAAAACATGTAGAATTTCTACTAATACAGCTAAATCAATGTTTATTAGAAAGAAGCAGACTATACTACTAAAGCATTAAAAGCTATATTAGAAAATACATAAGGATTTTTCTAACCTATGACTCATAAGACCACTAATAACTTTTCTCTCATTCTCTTAAAAGAAAGTAAAGATCACATCTGTTTCTCATTTCCACCTAATAAAACAATCTCAAAATACCCATTAGCCCATCTGATCTCCCTCTCTCATTTATATCAATACCACATGTTTACTTTAAAATAAAACAATTCTTTCTCTTTTTTCCCAATTTCTTTCAATGATCATGAAACCCCTCCCCCCACGCAGGGCCCAAATGAACCCATTCATTCTCCAGAATGACAGTCCTAGAGCCAATCTATTTCCTAGAGTGAGAAGTGAGTAAACCTGAAGTGAAATCTTTCACCCACATAGTAGTATACTGTTTTTTTTTTGAGCCCTACCATCTCACTGAGCATGACTGTAGTGTCCAAGAATTTAGGTGTTCCTCACCCTTATGCCAGGGCTAAATGTTCTACACATGGATTTTTCTAAGGGCTTTACCCATCTATCCTACTCACCAAAGCTACAAAGTTGGACTAATACTGTAGAAAAATAAGATTGATATAAATAATAATCCACCAAAACTATATTATTCCATCTGATGCGCACACACACACACACACACACATATATATATATATATATATATATATATATATATATATATATATATATATATCAGCAAAAGAAAGCACCACGAATCACGTTGGATACACTCACAGCAGTTTATTTACAACAACAACACTTTAACGCTGAGCACATACAAAAAACGTTTTCGTCTTCAACTTCTTCAGATAAAACAAAAATCCCTCTCTTCCCCTTATATATCCAAAAATAATTATACCTGTTAATGGTTAACCAATAAGAAAAAAGATGTCATTAACTCATTACAAATGTTAAAACTCAATACAAAAATTCCATTGCTAACAATCATATCTTATATTTAATACAGACGTATTGTTCCAAAACATTATGAACCTTCATTAATTTAAAATTAATTAAAATATATGCATATAAAAACCTTTTCTAAGTAATACTGTGTTTAGCTGTTTATAATTGTCAAATAAAAAATATATAAGTAAAATGATCTCTGGCTCCGTCATGTGGCAACAATAAATATTACTTTGTCCACGTTTATAATCAAATTATTTAACCTTCCAGATTGTGTCAGTTATCAGATTTAAAATATATATCTTGAGAAACCTTTGATCTACATATATCGTAAGGGGAACACTATCAAGAACATGTTAGAAAAGGGTTCTAACAAATGTGAACAAGAGAGGTCAACTAGAGTTAGGAAAGGATTATACAAATGTGGGTGTTACAATTATTGTGCCCACCTTAAGACTGGAGACTCCATTTACTTGCAAGCTAGGAAAAGGAACTTGTTTTTAAACTCCTATGCCAATTGTAATACCAAAGGCATTATTTATTTGGCTATGTGCAAGGAATGTGAATCTTTTTATGTGGGCAAAAGTGAAAGAAAACTAAAACAGAATATACGAACATTTGTACGATATTAGGAATAAGAGTGAAAATAATGCTTTATATAAGCATAGTTTGATTTGCAAAACACCAGGTTTTCAGGTTTTTGTCCCAGAAGTAGTTACAGTGGACCCCAGGGGTGGTATGTGGGAAACATTGGTTGAATATAGGGAATTATACTGGCAGCTAATATTAGAAGCTAGTAGACCTCCGGGTCTCAATGATATGATTTCATTAGCGTCGGTTTTGAAACTAAGATCTGCTAAACTGTAATTGCCTTTAGTTTACACATAGAAGATGTTTTAATGTGTTTAGAGAAATGTTAAGAATATATTTATTTTTATTTATATTTTTTATGACACAATCTGGAAGGTTAAATAATATGATTATAAACGTGGACAAAGTAATATTTATTGTCGCCACATGACGGAGCCAGAGATCATTTTACTTATATATTTTTTATTTGACAATTATAAACAGCTAAACACAGTATTACTTAGAAAAGGTTTTTATATGCATATATTTTAATCAATTTTAAATTACTGAAGGTTCATAATGTTTTGGAACAATACATCTATATTAAATATAAGATATGATTGTTAGCAATGGAATTTTTGTATTGAGTTTTAACATTTGTAATGAGTTAATGACATCTTTTTTCTTATTGGTTAACCACTAACAGGTATAATTATCTTTGAATATATAAGGGGAAGAGAGGGATTTTTGTTTTATCTGAAGAAGTTGAAGATGAAAACGTTTTTTGTATGTGCTCAGCGTTAAAGTGTTGTTGTTGTAAATAAACTGCTGTGAGTGTATCCAACGTGATTCGTGGTGCTTTCTTTTGCTTATTGGTTTTCGCTAGCACCATTCATCCATTTTCGTGGTTTATATATATATATATATATATATATATATATATGTGTGTGTGTGTGTGTGTGTGTGTGTGTATAAATACAGATATGTATATGTATATATATATATATATATATATATATATATATATATATATATATATATATATATATATATATATGGGTCTATGTTTCTTGATTGAAATTTCATAACCTCAAACAAGAAACATCGAGACCCATTAAAGTGAAAGTGCACTACATCAAAAGTGCGTTTTCACAAAAGCCAGTTCTCCGAACTGGAAAAAAACAAAATAAATCCTACTTTAAACAGTATTTTGCAGGGGGGCAAGCCCCCCTGCACCTCCATGTGGGGGGCTGTGCCCTCCACCCCCTCTACTTAAATATACTAACTCTGAGATCGCACTACAGTGGGGAAAAGGATATATTTCCTTATCCCCAATGTAATGTGCTTCGGAGAACCGGGTTTTGCGAAAGTGCACTTTCGATTTAGTGCACTTTAGCTAAAATGGGTTTGATCTTCTGGTTGTCGAGAAAGGGTGTTTTCAACAATCAGAAGTAGACCCATAAATATATATATATATATATATATATATATATATATATATATATATATATATATATATATATATTCATCTACTTCTAAAGCTCGAAGTTTCAAAACTTTGACCTTCAAACAGCCAAGACCACAAGATCAAAGTTTTGAAACTTCAAAAACAAAATAAAAATGAAAAATAAAAACAAAAAATGTAATTTTTTTTTTACATTTTCACAGGGGGGCAAGCCCCTCTGCACCTCTCACATCACCTGCTAAATAAGTATACCAACTCTGAGATGGCACTACAGTAAGGAAAGTGGTAAAGATCCCATTCCGCTCTGTACTGAGATCTCCATTCAAAATGTGCAAAGTTTCAAAACTTCGATCTTATAGTCTTGGTTGTTGGACGTTCAAAGTTCTGAAACTTTTTAGCTTCTGAAGGGGGATCCATGTATCTATCCTATATATGGGACTTGTATCTACTTTCTATAGTACTGTTCTTTGGGTACCGTGAACTACATTACTTTTTTATTGTTTTGTGTATGTGTGTATATATATATATATATATATATATATATATATATATATATATATATATATATATATATACATATATATATATATATATATATATATATATATATATATATATATATATATATATATATATATATATTTATAGGTCTATGTCAGATGATTGAGTTTTTAGAAACTCAAAATTCATATGGTTGAGACCATATGATCGAGTTTCTGAAAACATGAACATCAAAAATACACAAAAAAAAAACAAAAATCTACGTTTCTTTTGCATTTTTGAGGGAGGGCAAGCCCCCTGCAACCCCCCCCACACACAAATTATATATACCAACTCTGAGATCCCACTACAGTGAGGAATAGGGTACATTTCCTGATCACGTGTGTACCGCAATCTCCATTCAAAAGCTTCGGGTATTCAAAAACTGGATCATATAGTCTCAGCACACACACACACACACACACACACACACACACACACACACACACACACACAGACACACACACACACACACACACACACACACACACACACACACACATATATATATATATATATATATATATATATATATATATATACATTTGATTTTTACAAATAGGTATGTATATGTGTGTGTATAGTTTTATACATGCATATGTTAATGTATTTGTGTTATATTTCCATTTGTGTATATATTTATAGTGAAAAGTGACCATTTTTTTTTTGTTGTAATCTCTTCCTTATAATTATTATAGATAACATGCTGGTTCTACTTTGTATAGTATGTTAAAGTAACTTGCACTGTGCCTTTAGATTAAGTCTTTATTAGCTACATTGTAGCCATTTCCTGATTAACACTGAGGATGCCAGTGTGCGAAACTGGTTTGTGTGTTTCCTCATTCTTGGTGCTTGGTAATATATTAAGAAATACTTGCTGCTGGAAATCAGACAGTCCAAAACCAAGCCGTGAGAACTTCAGGTGTTGCTCAAGAATTGCAATACAATCCAGTAAAAGTGTAAAACACAGGTTTAATCCAAGAAATGCAATACAATCCCTCAGTGGCGGCTGGTGACTTCAAATCAAAGGGGGGCTGCAGGAGACAGCTGAATGGGTGGGGTCAATGGGAAGGGTATGGCCAACTAGAAAGGGGAGGAGCTATGCTCAAAACCACAAATACTAACTAAATACACTGCCCTGGGTGCCAAACCATCATTATGAGAGTCCAATCAAGACAAAATGAAGTGTAGAAGAATTAAAATATTTCAATGCATTGGCTGCATGACAGCTTACTTAATATCTAGATGGAAACAAAAAGGTTGTGAGGCATGAAAAAATAAATTACTTTTTAAATACATTAATGGAATGCCAGTCAAAATCAAGTATAAGAAAAACAAGCAGCACTCAACTCAAACCACTTCTTGCATTGCAGTTCTAATTATAATTTATATTCAGCTTTATTAAAGTACCAAGTAACATGCTGAAAGTAGAAATCTCTGATGTCCCACTTGTACAAATGTTTCTTATCCAAAAAAAGACCTGCTGCCTGACAACTATCTACTTGTTTCATGGGGAAAACATGATCAAAGTAAAAAATGAAAAGCAAACAAGAAATAAGCTCAAGATACGTTGCTTAAAAGGATTACTGTACAGGTTATGGACCACACAATTGGCATTCTGTTTAGTTTACGGGTAAAGCCTGCAGAGATGACTGGAAGTCTCCAAGTGTAATGAGCTTGTTAAAATGATGTAATCCTGTCCTTTATTACAAATACTGTCATATGCATTTCAATACCCAAGGCTTATACATTATCTAGTTAAGTATTCTCTACATGGCAACAACAGAAAGACTTTCAATGTTGGCAATTCTTTAACAGTATGCTTATTAAAGCTTACTTGCATCTTACGATCTCAGCCAAGCTTACCTGATGGTCATTAAAGTATTGCTACTTAAACACAGAGCAACAGGCACTTTGAGTAATAAGCATAAATCAACAGTACAAAAAATATGACAGAAACCAGACCATTCTGCAAAAATCAAGGACGGATGAAAAGCCACTCTAGTACTTGTGTCTACCTTGGATGGGGGGATACTCTTCACATTTACACTGCATAACTACTCCTTGCCTTGCTTCGACACATCCTGAGTCACTATGTGGGAGAGTGGGGTGCAACAAGTATGTCACAATTTGAAATGTCTCTGGCTGACTGTGATGGCCCTGACACATTTGTCATACCTCTCAACCTCAGAGCAAGAAATCTGGACAAAGCCATACAAAGTAGTGGGACAAAGGTCCAAAAATAAGGACAATTTTTAAATATTGCTCTTATAAACTTAGAAAGATAATAGAATACGTCTTGCATTAGTATGAATTTTCTGGATGGTATGAAATCTGAAACTCAAATGTCTGTCATTATTTTCTAACTTCAGTCTTTAATGATTTGTCACTAATTTGCCAAAAAAATACAATTTTATGAAAAATGGACCAAAAATGTGATGTAAAAATATAAAATAGCCACACAATACAGCTGGGAACCTGTCAAAGAAGGGACACTTTAATATTAGTACTGCTAACTTGAGCAGCTGACAAAATAAAAGAATCTACATGCATTTCTGAAATAAAAGTAATCTATAACTCTGATTATTACAGTTATTTCTTAATTGTAAACCCGCCATGTTTTCTTCCAAAATTGCTATTTTGAGGAGGGATTATTAGGGGGAAGAGAAACATTTTGAGCCAAAATCAAGGACAGTTGAGAGGTTTGGCTATGCCTAATTCTATAAAGCAATTTATTTGCATGTACCTCTCAACCTGTTAATGCAATAAATCTGGACAAGGCCAAATATATTAACATATAAACAGTACTAAAATTGCTCTTGTATAAACTGAGACAGTTGATAGAACAACAGGTCTTACTTTAGCATGCATTTTTCTGAAGGTTATGAAGTCTGAAACTCAGTGTGTCATTATTTAATGACTTAATTCCTAAATGATTTGCCAGAAAACCACAAATTTTATGAGGAACAAACCAAAAATAAGAAGCAAAAATCTATTCATTCTTTGAAAATCTGGACATTTGGGAGGTATAGTTCAGCTGGGGCTGTCTTTAAGTTTGCCGCCCTTCCCCCTCACAAAATCATGGTTGAATGGAGCCTCCCCCTGCAGCTATTCCAATGATCCATTACTTGGCTATTTCACTCCATTTACCATAAACACTAATGTGCATACTGATTTACTTATATGATAATTTGGACTTCATTTGAAAGTTTTATTTTGCATTTTACAGTACAAACACTAAGACATCTGCTAAACAAACTTAGCATTAAAACGTCTCTGCCCTTGAAGGTGAAACTCACATTCATTGAAACAGCACCGAAACCCACATTCAAAGAAAATACATTTTACCAGTGGCAGATAAAAATTAATTCTGGGATGTTTTCAAATCATAGGCCCCTTGCATATGAAACATACATGTGCTCTTTGATACACCTTCCTATTGTTTTGAACATTTTTCCAGTAAACTATGAAACAAAACGCATGCACCAATAATGACAAAACTGCCCAATTCAGAACATCTTTCCAGTAAACAATGAAACAAAATGCATGCACCCATAATGACAAAATTGCCCAGTTCAGAACATTTCCATCATGAAAGTCTACTCAAACTTCTACAGTCCACCATTATCAGTAAATATGCACAATTCTACAGTCCACCATTATCAGTAAATATGCACAATCTCTGAAGAAGTAAAAAAGTCATCTAAATAATTCCACGTTAAATAAATCTGTAACTAATGAAGAGGTTGCTGCTAGCAAACACCTTTATATTTCATAGTTTCATCGAAAAATAAAGTGTCTGATGCCCCTGAGGAATAAATTGCCTATATTACATTAAAAATGATAAGCTAGTAATATTGCAATAGGAAATGGATGGCAAACTGATAAAAGGCTCATAGTTAGTATCTTAACTTTTTCAGTACGGCAGCATTCACCCCTTGTCGGAGTAGAACCAACAACTTTCTGCAACAAAAGCAAGTACACAACCTGTTGTGCTATTAACAATGCAAGCTGACTTAGCATAAGCAGCACTAAACTTCTCTTCCCCCGCAGCTCTCAGCTCCTTGTAAAATCTATTCAATATTCAACTGCATCTCAACATCGCAGCACAAGAAATCTGGAAAAAGCCAAATTTATTGGGGGGATTCAAAAGCCCAAAAACCAGGGACACATTAAACACTGCTTGTATAATATTGGAAAGTTGCTAGAATAAAATGCTGTGTTACCACCATACATTTTACTGCTAAGGTCCCTGTGCAAAACAGTCAGAGCAACATACCACTATGCCAAATCAGCTGCTTTGTGAAAGAGCGGAGGACTGAAACATAAATGGCTATCATTTAATGAATTCAGTTCTCACCATAGCTGTCAACCTCTTAGCACAAAACACCTGGACAAACCCAGTAATGAGGGAATCCAGCCCTCAAACATATTCAGTGAATTCAGTTCTTGCCATAGCTGTCAACCTTAGCACAAAAAACCTGGACAAAGCCAATAATGGGGTAATACAGTCCCAAAAATAAGGACAAATTTAAAATATTCATCTTATGAACTTAGGTTGTGTTACTATGGATTTTCTGAAGAATATGACGTCTGAAATTCAAATGCCTGTCAATTTTACTTCTGATGGAATAAAAACAATTTTCAACAGAGGCCCAGGGAGAAATACTGTAAAATAGCAGGACACCAGAGCAAATCCACACAAACACAGGGATAAGATGCAGACTTCACACAGAAGGCACCCCAGCCAAGAATCAAACCAGAAAATCTACAGCTGTGAGGCAACAATGCTACTACTGCACCATCAAATATGTAAGGAATTAAACATTCAGAAACCTGAAGTCTGAAATTCAAATGCCTGTCAATTTTATTTAACATTTGTTAATCAGGACAGTCTGACTTGGAACAAAAAAAAAACAATTTTCAGCAGAGGCCCAGGAAGAAATAATGTAGACATGTCTTTGTAACATGGGAGGACACAAAAGCAAACCCACACAAATACAGGGAGAAGATGCAGACCCCACATATAAGGCACCCCAGCCAAGGATCAAACCTGAGAACCTGCAGCTGTGAGGCAACAATGCTACCACTGCACCATCAAATATCAAGCATTGCAACATTTAAAAAACACAGATATGAGGAACAGATCAGATCAAATATGAGGCAAAAATCTGCATTTCTTTTTACAAATGGTGGTGGGTAGGGAATTCAGGTCTTTAACACCTGCATACAAGGTACAGGGTTCAAGCCTGAGGTATTCCCTACCACACCACCATGAGTCTAGCCACCAGTATATAGCAACTGGGACACACACGCACACACACACACACACACACACACACACACACACACACACACACACACACACACACACACACACACACACACACCTTACCTATCTCATGCCATAGCTCCAAATCCCTTTGTGCCATAAATCCATTGCTGCTGCAAAATAAATCCATAGCTCTAAATCCCTTTGTGCCATAAATCCATAGCTGCTGCAAACCCCTGCCCGAGCACATCCACGTGAGATCTTCCCCCGACGAGAGTTCATTGGAGCGCATCCACCACGTGAGATCTTCCCTTCATGCCATAAATCCATAGCTGCTGCAAACCCTTGCCTGAGCACATCCACGTGAGATCTTCCCCCAATGAGAGTCCGTTGGAGCACATCCACCACGTGAGATCTTCCCCCGACGAGACTCCAGACTGCTGATGTTGCAGTCTGAGTCCGATGAGTTTCCATCGACAGTAGTTCTGGGATCTCTGCTCTGACATGTTTCCCAGTCCAGACTGCTGCTGAAACAGTCTGCACATGCTCCAGACTGTCTCAGCAGCAGTCCGGACTAGAAAGTCTGCAAATTTTGAATTTTTTTTTTATCTTTTATTTTCTTTTAATTTCTTTATTTGTACAACTGGGGGGGGGGGGTTGCAGTCCAGCAGTCCAATAGCACAGGCCACCCCTGGAACAGAGTCGTGTCCAAATGTGTATACATGTGCAGTGATGTATGCCTGTTCTGCTTGGGTACGCTATTCATTAGGCTACAGTTTATCAAGTAAACATGCATTGTGTAAAAAAAAAAAAAAAAAACAAAACCTCAGGTGTCTATTTATGGCTTTAATCTGAATTTATGCTTAAAGCACATCTACAGCAGCCCTCAAGACATTGCAAGCTGTATTTAGATGCACTTATGTATTGATTGAGAGTAAGTTAAGCAGACATTTTATCTAGTCTATTGCAATTTATTGCAATTCACCCTAACCAGAGTTAATTATGGTCAATCAGCCAAAGCAGCCTGCTTGATGATATATCATTAATGATTTGCAGAAATCATGAACAGCAGGGATCCCAGCAATTACCCTTGGGGGTTTAATTCCTGCTCACCAAATCATTATACTTCTCCCCCACTCCTAGGTTTCACATGCAAACTACATATGTTCTGAGTATGCCATGTTAGTGTGTTTTCTTCAGTCTTTTGTCTTTAATATTGAGATTACATCGCATATACTGTGTCCCTCAAATAAAACCCCAGGCTTCCAACTTAACATTTTGATTTTGTAGAGATTAAAACTAGTTGCTTGTGAAGTTTGTATTTTAGGTTAAACACATCTGCAGTCTCCACTGTAGAAGGTACTGTATGGTGCCATACGGTTCTTCATATTTCTCTGAATTCTTTTGCTTCTGTCTGCAATATATCTATGTTGTCTTACTTGTTGCTAATGGTATTATTCTGGATCTAAATGTCTGCCTTACAAAGAAAGAGACAACTGCAGATAAAACTGGTCACCTTTCTTTACTGTTAACCAGTCCATGATCTTGTGCCTAGCAGAAATGCTACAATGACACCAAGTCCACCTTGTGGCCATATAAATGCAGCTCTGTTCATTATTTTTTGAAGTCTAGATATGCATTTGTACGTAAAGAAACACTGTCTAAGAAGAAGCAAAAGCCTTCTCATTTCAGATTTTTTACAAACATAAATATAAATCTGACATGACTCCTTTGAGCATAGATTCCACCTGGGTGTTCCAGTCATCATATTTTTACTTATTGGAAGATATATGACATCTATTTTTCATACTTAGTGCATTTTTGGCATGAGAATATTTCAAATATGCATCTTTGTATGTAAAAAAGAATGTCTAGTAACTGTTTTTCTAAAGAAGCAAAAGTGTTTTCATTTCAGCTTTTTTACAAACATAAATGAAGTGCCTACCGCTTTGAAGGTTCGAGCTGGCACCTCGATATTTCATAAAACTCTACTGCCAATCATTACTGGGAAAAGCCGAAAGACAAACAACAACAGATATGTAACTGAAATAATTCTTTTTGGGTATGGTTTCCATCTGGGGGTTGAGAGCACCGTAGTTTTAGTTATTGTATGGTACATGACATTTAATGTAATATTTCTATTTTTCACACCCAGTGCATTTAAGGCATGACAATATTTTACCTGTGATGTGCTATATAGAGTATTATTTCATACTGGCTATATATACTGTAGGATTGGCTATCAACTTAACCTTAGAAGACCTAGGTTTAATCATGAAAACAAACATTTTCTTACTGTGTATGACTGAAGAGCTTACTTAAAAATCTACAACACCCTGGTATCAAACTTAAAAAAACACCTGTGCCTAACTGACATTACATGGATACCAAAATAAAATAAAACAATGACATGGTGCACATGCTCTGCTAAACCTTCTGCTGTTGTTATTGCCTTATCCATGACATTTATTTCTCAGTAATGTACCTGCAGACATTCAAACACACAGACTCTTGTACATATGATCCTGAATATGAATGCTTAGACAAGGATATCCTGCTAAGAGTTCTTATCTACTTAAAGATGCATTTGTTGAAGCCCTCAAGCACATTATTCTCTAATGCTGAGCTTTTGATATACATGAAACTTCAAATTTGCCATGAATATTTAATATGTGATCAGATTTCTGATTTTATTTCTTCTTGGCTCACTTTGTTTCATCTTTAAACTGTGTACATAATAAAGAGTGATGCTGTTCTAAAACAGTGATCGATAGATACCACACACACACACACACACACACACACACACACACACACACACACACACACACAGCAAAGGCACCCTACATTCAAACAGGAAAAGCACCATACATTCAATCAAACACACTTACCTGTCCCTGTCCGTTAATAACTACCGTACATTAGATCCAAACCCTTCCCGCGCAATACTCCAACTCGCGAGAGTAAACCCTTTCCCGACGAGACTGCAGCTCCCATTCCCGACTGCTGGTGTTGCAGTCCGGCAACAGTGTATTATCCCACCATGTCTGTGCACTTTAAAGTGCGCAGACGTCTCCTCGCGTTTCCCTATCAGGACTGCCGGACTGCCTTGAGCATGTGCATACAGTAGACCAGTAGTCCGCGAATTTCAAAACTTTTTTTTAAAATTTTTAGTTCTTTTTGTTTTGAGGGGGCTGCAGTCTGGCAGTCCAATAGCACGGGCCGCCCCTGCAATTCCTTAAGCGTATAAGCGCTTTTGTTTAAAACTTCATCAGATACAAGTTGTATCAGTTCTAGAGCCATTTAAGTAAACTATTCTGGTCATGTGATTCTTTTAAAATTTTAAAGCAACATTCCCCTATTATACACCCCCCCCAAAATACACCCCCAAAAAAAAAAAAAATATATATATATATATATATATATATATATATATATATATATATATTGTCATTAAATACATCAATGCACTGTTTAGGCATCTAAGTGAACACTCTGACCACTCTTTTAACTTTAGTATATTAGAAAGAGTGGAGAAAGAAAAGCAGGGGGGTCGTTGGACAGTAATACTGGAGCAACATGAATTAAAATGGCAACTGCAACTAGAGGCATATAGGCAACCAGGACTAAACAACCATGTCAGTATTGCACCCATCCTGAAACTAAAAGCATGGGAGAGATAAATTGTCATAAAAATAACACTTTGCTGCTATTTTAATTTTTATTTTTTATTTTTTATTATTTTTGTTATTTTTATTTTTTATTTTTTTATTTATTTTTTATTATTATTAATGATTTATTTATAAAGATTACTGTGCACGACAACTACATGAACTAATTCTAGTAGCACAACAATTAAAATAGTATGTATACTAGGGCATGACAATATATATATTTTTTGGGGGATGTATATAATAGGGGAATGTTGCTTTAAAATTTTAAAAGGATCACATGACCAGGGAAGTTTACTTAAAAATGGCACTAGAACTGTTACAACTTGTATCTGATGAAGTTTTAAAGGGTTTAAAACGAAAGCACTTATACGCTTATGGGACTGTATTGCATTTCTTGGATTAAACCTGTGTTTTACACTTTTACTGGATTGTATTGCACTTCTTGAGCAACACCTGAAGTTCTCACAGCTTGGTTTTGGACTGTCTGATTTCCAGCAGCAAGTATTTCTTAGTTTGTGGTTTTGGAGCATCTTTTTTTGTGCTTGGTAATTTATTGGCATTATATAAAATTTATATTAGTATTGTACTGTCATTGGAACCCATTGGATCCTGTGTTTGGATTCAGTAATAAAATTGCCTTAGTTTGGAAGATTTTGAATGTGCTGGATTCTTTTGAAGTTTCGTATATATACACACATATATCTATCTATCTATATATCTATCTACCTATATATATATATATATATATATATATATATAAAAACACACACACACACACACACACACACACACACACACACACACACACACACACACACACACACACACACACACACACACACACACACACACACACACACACACACACACACACACACACACACACTCACACACACACTCACACACACACACACACACACACACACACACGTCCCCTCTGTTTCACTTGTCAAATAATGTATTGAAGTTTTACCACTTCCTAGGATCTCCACTTCTTCCTCGTCCTCAAATAAGAATCACATTTCCAATTTACATCCCACAAGAAAAATTCTTGAAAATATAATTTGTAGCCAGATCCTTTAATTAACTAAAGAGCACAATATTTTCACTCAGTGGTATCAGAGCTGTCAGAACCTGCCTTCCAAATTATATTTAACGATATCTATTCAAACTTTAATCTGAAAGCTACAGCCCCTCTGAGATTAGATTTAGGATCCACCCTATGCTTACTCTTTAGCAATGCTCACAAAGACCTTCCAGTGTCATATATGATTCTCTGTGTGGGAGATATTCTTCTTCTTCAGGTAATTGCTTTATCTTCTCTTCTGTGGAAGTGTTGTCAAAATGATTTCCACTGCCTATAGAATTGACTACTTACACAGAATCTCATAATAAATTGGTCAGCTCATCGGCTAGACGGATAGAGGCCAGACTATGCTGTAGACGACATTTAATTGATTAGCTATCCCAGAAGGAGATTACTTGGACCAGGAGTGGGCTAAAGAAACTGAAACTGCTTATGTCCACCTAAAAGAGTTCTCTTGGCAACACTACACACCCAACCCCCAAGAAATTACTAGGCACTTACAGGTAAATGATTGTGCTAAACAAAAATCCCAGCCCCTGAGAAGATGATGGTGCTACCTCTGGCATGCTCCACCTTCATCCATTTTAAATGATTGTGACATAGGTTTTCACCTCTGGGTAAATCAGTGGTTCACCAGCATAGATAGAACTGGAAACCTGATGGTCAGAGGAAAACTGGAGCAAAAAATGAAGAAAAAATATCTCATGAGATGTTCTCAGATATCATCCACAGTTTGGCAACCCTCATAAGTTAAATAACTATAGATCTAAATAAATTCCTGACCCTCTAAATCCATACTTCATTGAAGTACAAGAACAAGAATTCTTTTGGTTTGACCCAAATCTTTCCTTTAAATTTTGTGCAGGCGATGGTACAGCAGTTGCATTGTTGCCTCACAGCAGGAGGTTCTTCCATTCTATTCTCAGCTAGTGTGTGGGGACTACCTTCTGTGTGGAGTCTGCATGTCCTCCCCGCGGTCGAGTGGCCTCTGAAAGGCATGTATTAATGGGTGTGCCTTCACTGAAGGTTGGGCGTCGGGCTGGCAACTCGGCACCATAAAAATCTACTGCCAATCATTAGCGGACCGGAATTCCGCTGTGGCGACCCCTAACCAAGAAAAGCCGAAAAGACAAACAACAACAACCTACAGTGTTCATTTCACTTAAACATTTAAAGTGTAACATACATTGACCAATCTTCTAACTTCAGAAACAATGAAAGCTATAAACCTTAACTTCATAATCTCCAGACTAGAATGTGGATTGCATATCGTACCCATCAAAACACTTATACTAAAAAAACTTATCGAAACTACAGAAGACAAATCTACCAGCTCACCAGTTTTCTTTTTTCTGAACGAGCACACTACTGTTTACCTAAAGCTAAATAGATCCCATTTACAGCCAGAACAGCTCTGCTTTTCTCCATCTTAATCTTCATATTGCTGTCCCGACAGCTGCCCTTCTCCTGTCTACAGATTTACTATAATAGCTTTACTGTATTCGCATATATCTTTCAGTCTGGGAACCTCCTCTCTTATTAGACTGATATTATTCTTAGTCACTGGGAAGACAGCTTCTGAATGTACCTGCTGTCACCTGGAATATGCTACAGCAATCTATTAGAAATTAACAGAATTATTTTTCATGTGGGGAAAAACATACCCATCATTTGTAGATTTCCAATAAATATATATGTTTTAAAAGAATGGATGACATTACAGCTTAACTTAAAAGTGTTTTCATGTACTATGTATTATTTTGTTTTGTAAATATGTATAATGATAGGTGCAAAAATATGAGTCCTTTCCGTGTTTCATGTAATACACTACTATCTTATAATTAAAGTCTTACTTGACCATATTTATTTGTCCTTTGGTGTTCACATTAATTATTTGCCTTCTGTGCTGCTACTATACATAATATATAATTTACAGACACTATGGATTAAGTTTTAAGCTGTTGAAATTGTGTAATTGTGCCTTTGACTCAGGTCATAACTGAAAATGGTCTTTGGACCAGAATACCTATCTAGCTAAGGACCAGAAAACATACATACATACAAACAAACAAACAAACAAACAAACAAACAAACAAACAAACAAACACCAAACAATCAAACAAGCAAACAAATTAATCAGAACACTAAACCTCTGAAATGCCATATATTGTGAATATAAACACATTGCCATAGTCCAGATAGCCATTTCTAAGTTTGCACTTGTGTTGGCAGTAATGTATGTGGACCATCTGCCATCAAGTAAAGCTTCCAGTTTGCCTTAATTGCTGTACCAATAGCAGGCCATGACATAAAACTTTGGGCTAAAACCTTCATCTTTGCTCTTTCCATGTCCCCTACATATATGTCACACTAAGGTGTAACTTGACTGGGATTGTTATTCTAGATTCAAAAAGTAAGACTCCTTGACTAACAGAGTTGACCTTGTCTAGTGGCAAACTCAGGGTATAACAAAGCACTTCCTTAGGCGATGATATTATTAATAATTCATTCATACACATTTGGCATACTGAGTCATGTCAGGTTTATGTTTGTTTAGCAGCATTTCTTATGAATAAATGTACCACTGTTGACTGAAGGTGTACAGAACCGGAGTTTAAACCCAAAGAAATTCTGCACAACTGAGAGTGTTGCAGGTTGTTACTAGTGGTATCACAAGTCCTGTGAATCAGCAGTCTCTAGGAAAGAGGTACTTGTTCCAGCTGGTCAGATGTACCCACATTGCTGATGTGTAGAGTGCCATTGCATTGCCAAATCACTGCTTTCAAAGGTATGTTTTATTTGTGTGTAAAATAATAAATGAAAGCTTTAGTTGTATTTTATGTAAACACCAGGATGCTGAACAGTTAGTGTGTAAAACTGTCAATGTTAAGGGCATATGATGAAAGGAGAAGGGCCATGCTTAGATGCCATGTTACATATGAGAGCAAGCCCTGTATTAAGAGGATTTGCTTAGAGCATCAGATCCTGGAATGATATACAATAGTTTTCATGTAGTCCAGGACATTCTCACATGACCATCTAGGAAGAAACACAGCATGCACATGCACTTCCCTCATTTGAAGCTCTCCAGATTTCAACAGCTGTGGGACATCTTACAGAAGGGACTCTCAAACAGAATCACTCTAAGCTTCTTCTGTATCTAGAACATGCATCAGTTCTTCCAGAGAACTTTTCAGGCGCTAAACAGTAACCTTAATTGCCTTTGCCAGGTTTTGATGTGATTCTGTGCCTGGGGGAGATGGTTACTTTCAAAACACAACACCATCCAAAATGCAGTGGGATACACCAGTGGCACTAAACTTGAAATCAAAACCCCGGTAACACTTTCTGGTATATCCCACTGGGTACTGTTAGTGTAAGAATACCAAAAGCTCAGACACACAGTCAGACATGAACCATTTTTTAAATCAGTATATAAAGGTACAACCTCTTCTTTTTCCAGAAAAACTTGGGTGATGATTTGGTGAACTGTGACCGGCACCATGCTCAGGAGTCAAATGTAGTTTTTGCAACTGAGACCATACAGTTTGGCCCAGATAGAACAGGCAGTCTTTAGCTATTAAAGCAGGAACGTTTTTAATGACAGATTAATAGAAGACTTTTTAAAACATGTGAGAATATAGGTAGTGCCAGCTGAAACTCATTTTTCATTCATCTGCATCAGGTGGCTCCAGAGTAAATGTCAGCTCACTTTTCCTCATCATAGCACTATATATGACAGGGTGTACCCTGATGTTGTCATGGTTACTTAGTGATGGGTGCATGATGACTAAATGGTGGGTGATGGCGAACATAGTTTGGAAAGTCCTGTCTCCCAGATACATTGCTCATGTGCTCAATTCTCTGATGTTTTTAATAGTTACCACAGTAACCATAGTCGGGTGTGTGTGTTGGGCTGCACTTTAGTTTACAGTATAATGACAAATCCTTCAGGGACAAAACTGTTGCTGGTGTCTTTCTGTACTTTGCCTTTTTTTACAGCTGATGATGTATTCCACTCAGCTGTGTGAACCTTGGCTCTAGCTGATTTTTCACTGTTGAAGTGACAGCTGATCCCATGTGTAAAAATGGGAAAATGAGTTGTGGATTGACAGAGGGATGGATCCTTTAAACCTATGTGTGTTTGATGTTGTTGATTCAAACGCTGCTGCCATATCTCAGAATATCACACTTATAACTTAGGGCTGGTTGTGGCTTGTAGTGGTATGCACTTTTATTTCTCTTATCTTTTAGGTGATGTCAGCTGCTACAGTGTCAGGGATGTATAGATGGAATTTTGGCTTGATAAGTTCTCCTTCTTGCCTCTGAGGTCTGGCTAAACTCTGAGTTTAAAGTCCTCTCTCCTTTTGCATTCATCACACCTAATTATGCTTCACATTGTAAGCTTTTTGCATGTTGTATGTGTAGCTTTTAGTTATTAACATCCCTTTATGTCTTTATTATTGAACTGTACAGTAAAACTTGTCAAGTTTGTCTGGCATACATTACGCTGTGACCCTAATATGAGCTAGTCCTTGGCTATTGCTGTTGGTGAATTTACTCTGTGTTGTGTTTCTGCTTTGGCAGACATTTATGTACAGATTTGTGTGTAATGTGTGATATGCTATTTCTTTTTAATTAACTATTTATTACACTGGATTTGCCAAACCACTGACTTTTATTTCTACTTTGCCACTTTCTGTGATGTCAGCAGAGGTGGAGTTGACATGCAGAACTTGACCATATAGGTTCTTAACCACTATAGACTCAGGATTATTTTGCTTTTCTGAAGTGCGCATCAACTGGATCCAGTATTACTTCTTCAGGCTCCTCATATGGAAATCTTGATAATCCATTAATGTGACCATGTTGCCTTATTTTCTTGTATTCAGTATCATACAATCATCCTACTAGTAACAGTGACCAATGCTGTAATGTACAAACAACATAGATAGCCTTCTTTTTAGATTAATAGTGAATTCTGACCCAAAATTAATATAAACCTTTTGAAATACTTGCTGCATTTCTGCAATGCCCAGAACAGGCTAAAGTTTCTTTTTCCCCCTTTCTATAGGGATATATAACATTTCTTTTCTTTACACTTGCTTGATGTTAGAATGAAATAATAATACTCTGTACTCTGCCCTTGAAAAGCTTTCCACATTCTACTTCCTTTCCATCTCTTGTTAATTGAATGGCCACAAACTGTGTATGCTCCAAACCTGGCCATGATAAAGCAGCCAAGACCTGTATTAAGTAAAGATGCAATCATACTAGCAGAAAGAGTTGATCCTGACAAAACTGTAGCAGAAAGGCAAAATATTAGAAAATAGAGACAGTAGAGTGTGGAAGATGATTATTCACTGTTCACCAGGTAGAAGAGAATTAAATTTATCCTAGCAATCAAGAAATGTTAAGAAGTAAACATGAGATTCAAGCTGCTATATTCAGCTGTTTTTAGAGTATTTTTCCTGGAGGATCAAAGTCATTTTTTGAATCAGAACAGGTTAAGGGAGGAAATACAAAAGTTTGTCCAATGAGGGATACAACATCAAACAGAAGAGGACTCTCATTCTTCTGATGGTAAGGCTCATGGAGGAAAATGCTTGCATGACAGAAAAAAAAGAACAGTAGTTGACTTGAAGAATTAGAAGTACTTTCGACTTGAATAGGAGTCAGGATTTGGGAGATGGAGAGGAACAGGAAGAAGACCAGAAACACTGAAATTCGTGAATAAATGTGAGACTATAAAGCATCAATTATATTTAAGAAATATGGCTTTACAAGAAAAAGTGGCTGAGAAAGATTGGATTTTTGTTGACCTTGTTAAACTTATTGTAGGACTGACAGGCATAAGCCACACTTCATGTCATTAATGTTTGGAAGCGCACTGAAAGGAAAACGAAAGAGAAAGAGAGAAACTAACTATAAGTAAAACAATTTTTGTTCTTAGCAGTATTTGTATAAAACATTTCATGATATACATTGCATTGGATATAGTAAAATATTTTAGTGATTGTTGTATGTGATGAAGATACTAAAGTAAATAGGTGCCATTTTACTTCTCTCTATTTTAGTTTTAAGAAATGTAGGCATTATAATGTAACAAGAGAAGAAAAGTGAATCAAAAGAACATTTAAGTCAATAGGTTGTGATACTGGGCTTTTGGGCTGGGGAAGGGGTGTAAATGTACACTGATTATAACATATGTGGAGCTGAAATGTTTTCTTTTACTTTTGGATAGGAAAATGTCTGGAATAATGCCTTTTGTGATGATATGGGCAAGTGCCAGCATAGCCAGCTGGAAATCTGTAAAGAATGATATGTCCTTTGAATATCAAACTGATTTATACAAAATGCTTGTGTTACAAATGTATTAGAATTGTATGTTATTTGTATATCAAACTGATTTTGTACAGATGCTTGTGCTGAAAATGTATTTGTGAGCTTTGCTTGCGTTGAAATGTATCACTGCACCCTGTTGAAATGAAGAGAAATGAACATGTATTTTTGTAGCTGAATTAAATGCATATAGTTTAATGGAGTATACTGACACAGCAGAGGTTAACAGTAAGAAAAATAAGGGAAATGTAAATGAACTATTAAGCCATTAAAAGGCACTCCACAATGCTGAATAGGCCCAACAATCTGGGTGTGGGGAAGTGCCTTTGTCCATTAGCTCAGTGAAAAGACGGGAGGCCCCAGGCACTGCCATAAACATTTGGATGGGTATTGTAGCCATCTGTGCTAAGTCCTGTCTCAGCTTCAAAGGGGAATACTGTGAGAACATAAAGTCAGGTGATGAGATGAGGTTGTTCTGCTAGCCCTCCAGGAAATTTTAGTTTAGATATTACAAAGAAAAATTTCAGAGTATTGAGTATTCTGTTTGGGAAGCCTGACTAGAAAGACCCTCACTCACAGCATCTTGTCTTGCGGTAGTAAGCAACTTAACTAGGGAACAGTAATTCTCTTAGATTCAGTCAGGAATATAGCAAAGCTTAGTTTCAATATTTTTTTTTTTATTTGTCTGATTCTGTCCTTCAATATTCTTTTCAATATTTCCTGTGAACTGTACTCTGTGGTTTACTGTAAATATATATTCAGTATTTTCATGCTCCTTTATTATGTATTATTAAATATATTTAAAACTTTTATTGTGGCTGGTCCTTGTAGAATGTATCTAATCTCTGAGAGTACTTATATTTATTTGTTGACACTATATGGGCCACTCCGAAAGGCCTTGCCATCTTGGTGAACTACTACCATTTCTGTTAGTATTAATATTCAACAGTATCATTGGACACCTTTTGTTAAGAGCCTTAGAGTAGCTGATTGTGGAGTGTCTGGTAAAGTGAATCTACCTTATAGTCTGGCAAAGTTGGTAGAGCAGGTAATCTCTGCCATCCATTCCCAGGTATGTGTGTGTGTGTGTGTGTGTGTGTGTGTGTGTGTGTGTGTGTGTGTGTGTGTGTGTGTGTGTGTGTGTGTGTGTGCGCTTGCGTGTGTGTGTGAAAATTAAATCTTAAAGAGTGTATGTGTCAGCTACTTGGGACAGGGACATGAAGCACTGGGTTTACAGAGAGGATGCTGGAAAACTTGGCTTGGGGATTCAGCTAAGGACCTAACCCTCCAGCTGTACCAGTGGGGAGTGTTACTGGGGACCTGGAGAGAGACAGGGAAAGAGATATCCAGACCCCAGGCTGAGTGTGTTCCCTGTGCGCTCTTATGGGAAATTGTACTTGATGCAGAGAGGTCAGAACCTGGGCATACTAACTGTATCCATTTGTATTCCAAGTCCACATCCCTCTCCATTGTCAGTGGTGAGGATTCAGGCTCCTTGATTACTGATTCAGCATGGGGACGACACATATTGGTCGCTGTCACGTACTTGTAGCAGTGGTGGGCATCACACTCTTCACTTAATCTATTGACAAGTTTATTAAGACATTTAAAAAAGCAAGTGGATTAAAAAAATGACAATGTAATAAATAGTTCTCTTTACACAAATACATGTTCAGAAATCTGTTGAGAAATCTGGAGCTGAGGGCAGCTCTACATATTGATTTTGTGTTTCCATGGACACAAGCTGATTAAAGGTGAAGGCAATAAATCAAGAGGACTGGGCATTCTTTACTGAGTGAAACATAAAATTAAAAGGTACAAGGGTGAGCAGTTCAGTAAAAGTAAAGTGAAACTATAGAGAGCAGAATTTCTGGTAACTAAATACTTGAACGCATTTGTTAGAACAGTGTATATTTAATTTTATTTAAAGATAGCCAGTGCACTTTTCTTACGGCTAAAAGTTAATGTTTTCTGAAAACATACAAGTTGTTTGTCACATCTGGGAGGGGAATAAAGCTAAGACAAAAACAAACACCAATTAGTGTAAATAGAAGCACAGACTGTAACATGTATCTTAGCATGGATAGCCTTAATTTTAGGTTAGGTTTTGCCTGGGTGTGTAGCATCAATTTGAGACAATTGTTCTTATCAGGAAGGTTAATCTTCATTGTTTGAAGATGTACATATTTCTGTGTGTTTATTTTAAGTTAATAAGTTATGAGGGTATTTTGGAGGTATGTTTATTTTTTTGTTTAAGGGTTTTCATTAAAACAAATGATGACAAGGAATACTCTATAAAAAATCAACCTGCCAATCATTAGTGGGGGCATTTAACACAATAGCTGGAAACAGACATTTAAAAGCTATTATATATAATAGGTGTGGATAACTTATTATCCTAATGGGTATAATGGCTAGAATAAATATATTATTTTGGAACATAAAAGGCCTCAAGGTATAGACAAAAAGGAAAAAAAAGCTATTGAATAATATTAAGGAATGCACTGTGCATATACTAATGCTACAGGAGACACACTTGGAAATAAGGCGCTACTGATAAAGGAGGAGGATTATGTTGGTATATATTTATATTCCACCTAAAACTGCTATTATTGAGGGTAAGAAAGGCTGGGAAGAAATAATCAGCTTTCAGTAGGGAATACTATTTATAGGTGGGTACTAGAACTTGATTTGCAACAGTGATGATGTACCTGGGGACATGGAGAATATAACAAAAGAGAATAGATTTCTGAAGAAATTTATGAAAATATTTGATATGGAAGATGTGAAATCAGTAGTACAAACTCAGAAAAAATGTATATTATTCTCTAAGGTATAATAAATGGGCTACACTAGACTGAAATTCTATTTCAGAGGAGCATGTGGATTTAATTGAAAGCTGCAACACACATCCAATAACTATTTCAGATCATGCATCACAATCCAATCAACCACTATAAAAATACAGGGAAATGAAGTAAAGATGAGACACGGGAACTATAGGTTGTATAAAAATGTTTATGAAGTCTAGGAAATAAGAAATGATGAAGTCATTGTTTGTTACTTACATTAAACCCAAACTTGAGTATGGAATACCAATATTTAAGGAATGGGTATTAGAAATTATCCTAGAGTTATTAGGGAAGATAGAAATTTCTTCACAAGTTATTGATAGTTACTGGGATAAAATGAAAATAGACTTTAAAAAGTGTTGAAATAAAAGAAAAAGATATATGGTTAAGAAGTAACAAGAATTATTTAGAGGGACTGACAAAGGCTAAATTATCACAGAATAACGAGGATCTCATAGAATAAGTGCAAATTCAGAGTGTTAAAGAAAGAAGTAAAGGAGCATCTGGATAATAAGCATGAGTTTAGAAATATTGATGTTAATCAACTGTATTTTGATAATAATTCCAGTGCACAAAAACTTTTAGCACAATGACTTAGCCAAAAGAAAGTAGAAAGGACTGTTATAGATACATAGGATGTGGAAGGAGTAAAAACATGCAAATCTTATTGATAAACTGCGTGTAGATTCTAAAATTTGTTCTCAGACATAACAGGTTATAGATATATTTTCAAAATCTTATGCAAAACAGTTTGGATCCACAAAGGGAGGAGTAATAAGTTGTTTTGGTAACATCAAGGTAACCTCAGATACTGTAATCACCTAGCTAGGTATCAACCCTTATATCATTAGATGGGTCGCTAACTGGCTCACTGATAGAACCCATATAGTCAAAATAGAGGACTTCACTTCCAACAGCAGACCTGTAACAGTGGTGTTCCACAGGGATCAGTCCTGGGACCTCTACTGTTTGGAATCTATTTCTTCGAAGTACAAGCAAAAACAAAAGGTCTGTAGCTGACAACATTTGCTGATGACTGGAAAAGTACAGTTTTGTACCTACCATAAATGTAGATGTTCGAGTGTTCACCCTGCTGCAGTCATCACACTTGGGTTATCCTGTCGTCAGGTGGTCCTGCAGTCGGCCGGAATTCCAAAGTCTTGGTCCGGTGTCGGTTGCTGTCGCCTCTTCCCTGACGTCAGTGTGCCAGGGGTATATATAATGCAACTGACGCCATTTTCTTCAGTTTTTCTTGCCCCAGATGTCAGGTGCCCCCAAAAAGGTGGTCAGAATTAGTACCAAATGGAGTGAACACTGCACAAACACAAAATCCCTTCAGCTATAAGCAAATACATCAGTAAGGCATAGAAGAGATTTTGCCAGTAGATCAGAGGGGATGGAGGTAGGGTAACCTGGACTGCAGCAGGGTGAACACCCGAACATCTACATTTATGGTAGGTACAAAACTGTACTATGTTCATCATGTTACCCTGCTGCAGTCATCATACTTGGATTGAATCCCAAAGCTAAGGCAGGGGGGAGGTATCATAGAGGGTTAGTGGAGGCAATAAGGCCCTGCAGAACTGCAGTGGTGAAGCCCGCCCTGGGCTTAGAGTAAAGAGGTAAGTGATAGTGTTTGGTAAAGGTGTGTACTGAACTCCAAGTTGCAGCTTCTAAAATTTCCTTGGTTGGAACCCCCCTGAGA
Organism: Protopterus annectens; assembly: GCF_019279795.1. Classification (NCBI taxonomy): domain Eukaryota; kingdom Metazoa; phylum Chordata; order Ceratodontiformes; family Protopteridae; genus Protopterus; species Protopterus annectens. The sequence continues at coordinate 1,117,483,932 of NC_056744.1, read as the reverse complement.
AAGGCTGTAGAGGTAGCTGTTGCCCTGGTAGAGTGGGATCTAATGGTAGCAGGAACTGGTTTACCATGATGGGTATAGCAGAAATGTATGCAATGACCTATCCATTTAGAAATGGTTTGCTTAGAAATAGCCTTCCCTTGAGAAGCTGTAGCATAGGATACAAAGAGCTGGTGAGTTTTTCTGAAAGCCTTAGTTTTGTCCAATTAGTAACAAAGCTGTCTGTGAATGTCCAAGGAATGCAGGAGTCTCTCACCTTTGTTCTGTGGATTGAGGAAGAAGGTGGGTAAGTGGATGGTTTGATTTAAAGCTACACTGGAAACCACCTTAGGCATAAAGGAAGGATTAGTTCATAGAGAAACTCTGTCTTGATGAAAAATGAGGAAAGGTTCCACTGCCATTAGTGCCTGTAGCTCTGAGACTCTCCTAGCTGAAGTTATTGCTAGGAGCAGGGCAGTCTTCCATGATAGGAACTGAAGATCTGCAGAGAAAGCTGGTTCAAAGAGAGGTAGTGTTAGTTTTTCCAGAACAAAGTTGAGGTCCCATGTTGGTGTAGGAGCTCTCCTGGGTGGTCTAATGTTTTTGCCCCTCTGAGGAACTGCCTTAGAAGAGGATGTGAAAATAAAGGTGGATCCGTGTCATAGTGAGCTGAAATAGCTGAAGCATGGATTTTAATTGAGGAAAAGGAAAGTCCTTTGTGCAACATCTCAGCTAAATACTGTAGAATGTGAGGCATGTGAGGCTGAATTGTGTCCTGGCCTTTAACTTGGTTCCAGGCACAAAACCTCTTCCATTTGTCCGAATAAGCCTTCCAGGTGCTTGGCCTCCTGGCTTCTAGAATAACATCCAGAACTGCTTGTGAAAGAGGAGCTGGTTGGATGTTTAGTTGATTTGCCATGCAGCCAAATTTAAAGTTTTGAGCTGGCTGTGAAGAATCTGTTTGTTTTGTTGTGTGAGCAAATGGGGTATTTGAGACAATATCCATGGTGGGCTGTGGGCCATATTTTTCAATAGCGGGTACCAGTGCTGGCGTGGCCAGTCTGGGGCTATGAAAATCAGTTGTGGTCTCTCCTTTTTGACCTTCAAAAGAACCTTTGTGAGGAGAGGTAATGGAGGGAAGGCATATGCTGTCAGGTTTTTCCAACTGAAAGAGAGAGAGCGTCCACTTTCCAAGCTTGATGGTGAAATGTCCTTGTACAAAATTTTGTCAGTTGGTAGTTTTGAGGACTGGCAAACAGGTCTATGTTTGGAAGGCCCCATTTTTGAGTTATCATTGCAAATATTTGTGGATCTAGTTTCCACTCGTGGGGATCTTTGATGTTTCTGCTGAGGTCGTCTGCCAATGTGTTCTTCTGTCCTGGCAGGAATTGAGCTTGTAACTGGACTTGGTAGGCCAGAGTTGTGTTCCATAAGATCATTGCTTGCCTGCATAGAGGGTAGGAATGTCTACCCCCTTGTTTGTTTATGTACCACATTACTGTGATGTTGTCCGTCTTTATTGCAAGTTGTCCTGGATGTAATAGATCCTAGAAGGCTGTCAGAGCTTTCTGTACAGCTAGCATCTCTTTTTGATTTATGTGCAGATTTCTTTGATCTGCAGTCCATAGGCCTTGAATGCATTGTCCTGCCATGTGTGCCCCCCAGGCATAGTCTGAAGCATCTGTTGTGATAGTTTTCCTGGCTGGGGGCAAGGTGAAAGTCTGACCCTTGTTGAGGTGACTTGCCTGTGACCACCATAGAAATTCCTGTTGTAGGCAGGGAATGAGAGATATCATTGTGTCCAAGCTGTGGCTGTGTTGAGACCATACGCTTTTTAGGTACCACTGTAATTTCCTCATATGCAGCTTTGCAAATGGTATTATTAGAATGCAAGATGCCATGAAGCCCAAAGCCTGCAGAATTTTTCTTGCAGTTAATTGGGTCTTTGTTGCCATTGTCTTGAAATATTGAGTCAGTTGTAGTTGCTTGTCTGGCGTAAGATAAGCCTTCTGGGCCATTGTATTTAAGCTGGCACCCAGGAATGTCATTTTTGTGAGGGTACTAGTTTTGACTTCTTTTCGTTTACTGTGTACCCCAGGCAGTTTAGTAGATGCTTTACAAAGGCCAGATGATGTAAGAGAATGTCTTTGCTTTCTGCTTGGATGAGGCAGTCGTCCAGGTATGGATATATTTGAATTCCTCTTTGTCTGCAGTATGCAATTACTGGTGCCAGGCATTTTGTGAAAACTCTGGGCACAGTAGATAAGCCAAAGGGCAGTGCAGAGAATTGGTAATGGGTTGAACCTGCAATGAAACGGAGGTATCTTCTGCAACTTTGTCTGATAGGGACATGCAGGTATGCCTCCTTGAGGTCCAACGTTACTAGCCATGCTTCCTTGCCCAACATGGGAAGTAGCTGCTGTAGTGTTAGCATCTTGAATTTGGGTACTTGTAAGTAAGTGTTTAGAATTGAAAGGTCCAGAATTGGTCTCCAGGCATTGTCCTTTCTGGGCACTAGAAAGAGTCTTGAGTAAAATCCTTGACCTTGCTCTCAAGTAGGTACCAGCTGAATGGCTGTCATGTCCATGAGAGCTGTAATTTGCTTTTGTGCCTCTGCCCATTGATTTTGTGACAGGTTTGGCATTCCTCTTTTCATTGGCAAGGTGTGAAAACGGAATCTGTATCCTCGTAAAATTATGTCTGGGACCCATTTGTCTATTGTGACAATGTGCCAGTTGTCTGCAAAAAGTGTGAGTTTTCCCCCCAAGGGGGCTGCCAAGAGAGTATTGCTTGGCCAGATGAGGTGCAAGTCATTGAGTTTGCCTTCTGGTGGATTGAGACCTGTCTTCTCCTCCTTTCTGTGTTGTAGTGCCCCATTGGCGAGGTTTATACTGGGCTTGTGGTTGTCCTCTGCCCCTTGGGCATCTGTATTTACCCCTCTGCGGTCTGTCAGTGGCTGGAAAGGACCAATTTTTTTGTTGGCCAGTTTCTGCTGAAGTGAGGGGGTTGTACTTGTAGGAAATCTTTGACTGTCTGCATAGATTTTGTCTTATCTTCCATTTTCTTTAAAACCTCTTCTGCTTTAACTCCAAAAAGAACATCCTGCTGTAAGGGAGCATCTAGTAGTTTTGCTTTAACATGATCAGGCAGAGTTTGTTCCTTTAACCAAGCATGCCTACGTATAACAGACCCAGTGACAGCTGCTCTGCAGGAGGCCTCCAAAGAATCAAACCCACATTGTAAGGTATGTTTGCCCACCTGCTCAGTGGCATGCAACAGATCCTGTACTTCTTTCAATTCAGATTGTTGAGGGAGAGTAGTTATTCTTTGCTTTAACTGAGAGATTAGAAATTGCTGATACTTAAGCATATGAAATTGACAATTCAGTGCCCTCATAGCTAGTGTGGCTGAGGTGTAAACCTTTTTCCCCCACCTGTCTAGTGCTCTGGAATCCCTCTCAGAAGGTACTGGGTTTTTAGCCATAGAAGCCTTAGCCCCCTTGGGACCCTGGGAGATAGTCTCTGGATCAGCTGCTGGGCTTTTGTAAAGAAATATGTGGGAATCAGGAACTCTGTAGTATCTGGCAGGCTTGGCCGGAGCAGGAGGTGAAGAGTCTGGGTTGAAACTGTATTCTAAACAGACATCATCGACAATGTCCAAAACTGGTGGGATGGCAAGTGGTCTGTGTTGGGGGAGTAAAAGAAACTCTCTGAGCCTCTTCTTTGAATCAGACTAGTCCTGACCTTCCCAGTGAAAATGTTCCCTGATAGTGTGTATAGTTTGCCCAAAGGAGTAGTCTTCAGGATGAGAAGCTGAGGGAATAGAGTCCTCAGCATCAGACTCTTCATAAGGAGAGAAGGAATAGTCTTGGTCCTCAGAGGAGTCTGAAGAAATGGACATTTGCTCAGAGGAAGCATAATCTTCCTCTTGTCTAGGCCTTTTGTCAGGAGGGGGCTGTGAACCCCTGATTAAAGAAATCAAATCTTCAGCCATTTTGAGCATCTGTTTCTTAGGCATAGGGCCTTGAACAGGAGACTGAAGTGCAGTCCTTTTAGATTTAGGAGTCTTTGAATTAGTAAACGTTTTAATGGTAAGAGTCGTTGGTCTGAAAACGCCTTCAGAAACCGATGTTGTTTCTGTAGCACCGACGTCTTTTGAAGCAAAGTCGTCGGAAGGGCCTGAAGAAAAAGGCTGAGTCAGCCTGGTACATTCCGTCAAACTTTCCGTAGCGGTCTCAGGTTCCAGAACTGCGGTAGTCAGGGGCCGCGTCGGAGCCTCACTGAGGACCAGAGAACCGGAGACCGGATCAGCCGAGGCCTCGGGATCTGGCTTAAGCCTGGGCTGTCTGCCCTTATCCCTGCATTTTTTGTGCACGCCGGTAGTCGGTTGCTCCAATGGCATGGTGTAGTTAAATTTCCTACCGAAGTAGTGTCGTGCGAAATCAAAGCGTCTTTTAATAGTACGCTTATTAAACCTAGCACAAAACTGACAAGAAGTGACGTCGTGGTCTGGGCCTAGGCAAGGTATGCAAAAAGAATGAAAATCCTTATGAGGTATTTGCTTCCCACAATAAATACAATTGTTAACTTTTTCTGACATCGGTCTGAGGCAAGAAAAGTTTCCCCAATGGGGTACTTAGCTTTATAGAAGACTTCGGTCTGAAATTCGAATTCGAAAATCTCAGGAGTCGGCCGACCGGCACTTGCGAACTGCTTCTGCTTCGGGCACCAAGCGGCAAGAAAGACTGGAGAAAATGGCATCGGTTGCATTATATATACCCCTGGCACACTGACGTCAGGGAAGAGGCAACTGCAACCGACCCCGGATCAAGACTTTGGAATTCTGGCCAACTGCGGGACCGCCTGACGACAGGATAACCCAAGTGTGATGACTGCAGCAGGGTAACACGATGAACATCTGGGAGTGATCATAGACTCAACAAATGATATCAACATCCTACAAAAGGGTCTTACACAAACAAATTATTGGTGCCAAAGTTATGGCCTTAAACTCAATGCAAAAAATGTATTATCATCCCTTTTTGTAAGAGCAATGTTCCAGCTAACCATTACATTAATAGCAACATCCTAAGTACGCACTCAGTGGTGACAGATCTGGGCACACAGGTTGACAGCAACCTTACTTTTGATCACCACATCTCCATAGTGGCAAGAAGGGTATTTTATATTGCTCATCTCATAAGTAAAGGCATTGCCTCCAGAAAAAAGAAGCTGTAACCTCCCTGTACTCTTCCCTCATTAGGCCAATCACTGAGTACAACTCCCATTTTGGTATGTAGCCTTCCAAACATTTGCAGCAATTGGAGAGACCACAAAGGTTTCTCATAAGGAAAATTCAAGGTCTTCAGCATCTGTCCTATGTGGATCATCTGAAATCACTGTCACTTTATTCTGTTTCATACAGATTACTCAGAGGCAATCTCTGTCTTGCATATAAGGCAATCTCTGCCCTGCTTTATTGGAAATGCTACATATCTGCATGTTAAATGTTACACAGGTTACTCACGCTAAAGACCTTAACCTAGCATGTGACATTAATAGAACCTGTTGGATTGATAGATTTGCCTCCCAGAGGTTGCCACACATTTGGAATGGACTACCACTTCATATCAAACACAGTACCTCATTGGCTATCTTCAAACTCAGTCTGGACGATTGGATGGTTAACTGTAAATTCACCCAGGGGGCTACACCTGTGTCTCTCTTGGACAGGGGCAATAGGTGCTGATCATGGAAATAAGGGTAGAACTTGGATAGACTTGTAAGGGCTGTAGGGCCATTAGACTAGTAACTTCCTATGATCCTATCAATCAAATTAGATTATATACCAAAAAAGAACTTTGCAAACTGAATCCAAACAAAGTGAAAGGAGGAAACTGAATTAGTAATAATGGCCTGAGAACACTTCAGCAAGAACTTATAATACCATTATATCTATTATTTACTAGGTTGTTTAAATATGGGGAGATTCCTAAAGATAGTAGACGTGCTTATTAAACCTATCTTTAAGGGAACAAAGAGTAGGACAACCCCAGAGTCGTATAGATCCTTAAGTCTACTTTCATGTTGTGGAAAAATAATAGAGAAGGTAATACTGGATATGTTATTGTCATAATTGGAGAGGTTAGGATTCAAAACTATATAATCATATATTAGCATGCATATGTTGAAAATAGATCTATTACTGCCTATAACATGATGTTCTATAACAATATAATAACAGCTATGAATGAAAAATTGTGCTGTGATGTAATTTATATAGATTTAACTTCAGCATTTGGCAGAGTCATACACAAAACACTGATCAAAAAATAGAATGACTAGGTACAGATTTACTCTTGATAAGATGGATAGCTGCATGGCTTATAAATAATGATATGGCAAGTATCATACAGCAGATGGCCCCCCTGTTGTAGAAGGAAGTAGCAGTCCACAAAAATCACAAAAAATGGTTGGTCAAAGAAGAGCCATAAAGACGATAGAGTGGACTATTCAGGATAAGAACGAAATTATGTATTGTTACTCTCATGTAAAAAGTCCAGAATTTCCAGACACAAGATATACAAAACGGTTAAGAGAGAAATTAGTGGAAAGAAAAATACTTCCCCAAGAAAAACTGTCAGAAGCTTCAAATAAAAATCTGCATTCATTAATACAACAGATTTTTTGAAAAACAGTATATAGTAATAAAAAATTAATACCACCAAGATGTAATGTGGAAAAGAAGATTAATAGAGCAGAAGTTAAAGAAATAGAAGTTGAAGTTATGGAGTGCCTGTGAAGTGAAGGATTTAATGTAGAAGGTCTAACACAGTGAGTCCCAAGAATAAGGAAAAGCAAAAAGATCAGGAGACATGTAAAGAAGAAATATGAACATAGGAAAGGAAAAGAGACTTAATATGGTATAATATTGATGTAAAGGAGAAAGCAAAACTAATGAGAAATACAGGCAAAGGAATCCAGATATGAAAAACTTTACAATACAAAAAATAAGGAGAGTAAGAGGAAAAGTAGAAAAAGAGATTAGTAATGGAGAAGTCAACAAAATAGAAAACTGAGGTTAAGGAGCAGCTGCAAGGAGAAGGATTTAGTGTAGAAAATCGAATGCAGAAAGCACCACAACAGGATAGAACAATGGATATCCAAATTAAGGAGAAACCAGTGGAACAAGAAACAATTGGTCAGGTGCCATATCAAGATATTTCGAAGCCTTCCACTGGAAGCTAGTATAAATGTTCACTTGAAGCTAGACAGCAAAGGAAGGAACAGGAAACTGTGGAAACTCTAAAGCAGTCAATGTTGAGAAGTGATATGCCAGTGAGTTCCCATATGATAGAGCAGAATGGCACAGGATGAAGTTGAAAAGAATGTGCCACAGGAAGATGATATAGAATCTTCTATAGAATGCCCAGCGGAAACAGAAAATAAGGGATGTGCCCTCAACTTGGAAGAAAATGAGCTAAGAGAAGAGCTGTTTGATTTAATAGACATAGAGATATCAAGAGCAATGAAAGAAATAGACTGCAGAAGGTTAATAAAACCACAAAAGTCAGAAGTTTGATAAAACAAATGAACACAGTAATTAGGACTGTCCATAGAGATCCATGTGATATAACAGAAGTAAACAGAATATATTACTGTGCTGCTTAATTAATAACTGATAAAGTTCTACCACCACAACACAGGGTAGTGGGGGAAAGGAAGGGGCGAAAGTGAATACCATCATGGAACTATCAAACTGAGAAAACTATAAAGCAGTTAAGACAAGATGTGTTATTGTTAGAAGATTATAGAAGTGGAAACAGATCAACAAAATACTAAGAAAGATAGATGTGATAAAAGCAATGCACAGTATTAGAAGAGACCAGGATTTATCATGTACTATTGCAAATAAACTAAAATTTTCAGCACAGGCAGAAAGACTTAGAAGATGCAAAGATAAATATAAAGGAAAAGTACAAAATAAGCAATTTATTGATGATCCAAAAAATTGTATAGAGACTTGGGGAAATAAGGTAAAGGGAATTGAAAGACAGCCAAAAAATGGAGAAATAGGTACATTTTGGAGAAGTATCTATGAAGATCCTGTGGAACATAAGAAAGATGCTAAATGGATAGAATAAGTAAAAGAAAGAATAAGAGGGTTAAAGGTATATGATATGAAATGGGATGAAGTGACAGCCAGAGAGATTGAAACAAAGTTAAGGAAAGCCTCTAACTGGAAAACCCCAGGTGCAGATGCAGTACCTAACTTTTGGCTGAAAGTATTAACATCTTTCCACAAGGATTTAGCCATGAGTAAGAACTATTTATATGCGCACCCCGAACAGACACTGCACTGATTAACAACAGGAAAAACAATGCTCTTACTTAAGAGTGAACCTGCAAGCTACCCTAAAATTTTTAGACCAATAAATTGTGTTCCAACGATGTATAAATTATACATGGGAATTGACACTGACAGAGTTTATAGTCATTTAGAAGAAAAATCAATTATGGCAGTAGAACAAAAGGGGAATAAAAGAAAGCCATATGGAACAAAGAATCATTTGTTGCTAAATAAAGTTATAGTGGAGAACTGTAAAAAGGGGAAGAATCTAAGTATGGTATGGATTGACTACCAAAAATCATTAGATAGTATCCCACATTCATGGATAAAAGAGTGCTTAAAAATGTATAAGATACACCCTACACTGATTGACTACATTACAGTAGCCATGAAACAATGGCAGACCACTTTGAATTAAGCCATGATAAAGGAAAGATTATTATCCCAGGGATAAAAATTCAAAGGGGGATATTCCAGGGTGACTCTCTGTCACCGTTGCTATGCTGCCTTGCCATTAATCCAATAAGCTGTTTACTTAACAGCTTAGGCCATGGCTACAATTTGGCTCCTAGAAAACAACAAAGCTTAATGATGTCTCATCTTCTCTTTCTCAATGATTTAAAACTGTATAGCTCATCAGATGAGGAACTGAAAGCACAGCTGCAGGTTGTCAAAACTTTTTCAGATGATATTGGAATGTCATTTGGTCTTGATACATGTGCAAAAGCAACCTTAAAAAAGGAAAACTGCAGCACCAGAAAAACATCAGTTTGAGACAAGAATGTGATATAAAATAACTTGAGCAAGAGGGAATGTATAAATATTTGGGAATTGATGAAAGGTCACAAAACTCAGTAAGGAGTACTTTAGAAGGCTTAAATTAATCCTGAGAGCAGCACTGCCACCTAGGAATAAGATCCAAGCTATAAATCAATTTGTTCTTCCTGTCCCAACTTACAGTTTTGGAGTAATTGACTGGCCCCAAAAAGTGTTAGATACATTGGATATTAAAATGATTAGGATGCTTCATGCTCACTAAATGATTTATAAAAATTGTTGTATACCAAGATTATATGTTCCCCATTCCGAAGGATGGATGGGCCTCCTTAAAATTGATTACATGTATAGACCTGCAATCGTGGGACTCCACACATATCTACTGACCTCACAAGATCCAAATGTAGTGAAAGTTTTGAAACATGAGGAGAATTAATCTAAGATGATGTCTCTGCTTAATGTAGCAGAAGCATATCAACGTCAAGCAGGAATGGAAATTAAATGAGAAGTGGATAAAAACCAGGCAGCAACTGAATGTGCCAAAAAATTAAAGAATGAATATAAGGTGAAGAACCAGATGAGAAGGCAAGAAATGTGGAAAAAACATAAATATAGCTGCAAGTATAGAAAACTTCTGGAAGAGCCTCATATTGATCAACAATGAATGGAGGAATGGTTAAGGAGAGGCAAATTCAAATCAAGAAATGAAAGGTTAATATTGGCAGCCTAAGATAGTGGGCTACGTACATGCTGGTTTACAAAGTCCATTGAACATGTGGGAGAAACAGACAAATGTAGGTTTTGCAAAATCGAATTGGAAACAATCACACACCTTGTTGCTGGTTGCAACACACTAATGGCAGAAAGACTGTATGCTGAAAGGCAAAATAATGTGGCGAGTGTTACACTGGGGATTGTGCAAACATTATGGTATCAGAGTGGCTGCAAAACACTGGAAACATGAACTACAAAGCATCATAGAAAATTATGAAGTTTATATCACATGGGATCACCCATTACCAACAGTTCAAAAGATAGATGCTAGAAAACTGAATATAGTGGTTCAAGAAAAGAAGACAAAAGTAGCATTGATCATTGAAATCGCCACTCCCACTGACTACAGTGTCTTGCATACAGAGAGACACAAAGTCATAAATACCAGGATCTGCAGGCAGAAATGAGAGCTATGTGGAAGAAAGTTACCCAGACAGTTCCTATACTAGTAGGAGCAACGGGTGTTATAAAAAAGAATTTACAATCGTATTTGGATATGTTACCAACCCATGTAGCCCTGTAAGAGTTGCAGAAAGAGTCATTACTGGGCACATTACGTGTGCTGTGACGAGCACTACTGGCTGACATCAAAGATTGAAACAATGCTAATTTCATGAACTTTAATCATACTTTGACTTAGGAATGGAGTCCATTCCCATCATGATATAGAAACCCAAAAGACTAGGAGAAATTAAAAAAAGCAGTTGGACAGGTGAAATTCTTGGTTACAGTCAGGGTGTCCCACAGGGCTCTGTCCTAGGCTTTTACTTGTTTAGATTGCATCTTTCAGAACTATCTGTTTTATCTGAGGTGTTCTACAGTCTGTATGCAGATAACCTGAAACTGGGTAAACTGATTACATGTGTCACACACAGGGCACACCTGCAAAAGAGCTTGACTAAATTGAGCATTTTGGGCACAGGATAATAATATGCTCTTAATGCTCTCTCTAAAACCAAGATCACTGCATCAAAGGGCCCAGATAATATTCTAGGATGCATTCTAAATAGCATGAAGCATGACCTATCAGGCCCTCTGGAATTGCAATTTACTGTAGACTCCAAACAGGCTTCTTGCCTCATGAATGGAGAACAGCAGCAGTCATCACTCTGCAGAAAGATGGGCTATCTACAGACCCTGGAAACTACAGACCCTTAAGTCTCACTAGTTTCATATGCAAAGCCATACAAAGAATTGTCAAGGAAATGATCAATAGGAAACCTCCAGACACTGGACTCAACCCATTTGGGTTTTGTCAAGGGCAGGTCATGCCTACTCAACCTCTTGGTTTTCTATGAGAAGGGCATCAAAGCAATGAACGAGGGCAAAATGGTTCACACTGTCTGCCTTGACTTGGCCAAGGCATTTGACACAATATCCCACTCAGGTATTGTTGACAAACTTGAGAGGTTTGTTATAAACCCTTATGTCACCCAGTGGATTGCCAGCTGGCTCACATACAGGACCCAAGAAGTTAGAATTGGGGAGTCCACATCTACAAAGAGGCCAGTTACAAGTGGAGTCCCTCCAGGATCAGATGTTATGCTGCTCCTTTTTGGAAATTACTTCTCTGAAGCAAAGGCCAATGTCAATAGCCTCTGGCTTATTAAATTTGCAGATGACTGCAAATTAGGGGCAGTCATAGAATCCCCCACCAACACAAATGTTCTCCAGGAAGGGCTGACACAGGCAAATAACTGGTGGCAGAGCCATGGACTAAAACTAAATGCCAAGAAATGCATAATAGTATCCTTTTAGAAGTCATCCATCCTTGGTAACTATCACATTGACAATATACCCTGAGGTGACCCAGTAGTCAGGGACTTAGGGACACACATAGATAGTAATCTAGCCTTTGACCATCATATGTCTACAGTGGTGAGGAAATAATTCTGTGTTGTGCAACTTATAAACAAAGGTATGACATCTAAGTCTAAGGAAGAGATTGTTCCACTGTATTTGACATTCATCAGAACCTATCACTGAGTACAATGCTCCCTTTGGTATGTACCTAACCAGGCATATCCAACAACTGGAACGTCCACAGATGTTCCTCACTAAAAGAATACAAGATGTAAGCAAAATGTCCTATACAGACCGCCTCAAGGCTCTATCCCTGTATTCTGTCTCCTACATGCTTTTGAGGGTAGATCTATGCCTGACATACAGGGCATTGTCAGACTTCACTCTGATGGACCTCCTGCATATCCACAAAACAAACAGCACCAGAATTACCCATTCTAAGGACTTAAACCTTGCCTGTGTTATAAATAAGGCCTACTGGAGAGATAGGTTATGTATCCCAGAGACTACTCTGTCCATGGAACAGGCTACCTGTCCATGTGAAGCAGAGTTCCTCCCTAACCCAATTCAAGTGCAGCTTGGACAATTGGATGGGAAACCAGAAATTCATCCCTGGTTTGGCACCTATGTCTCTAATGGGCTGCCTGTAAATGGTTCATCTCTCAGGCCCCTGCTTGTAAATGTTTCATCTCCCAAGCCCCTGCTTACACTTATCAAGGCCCTATCCCTGTATTCTGTCTCCTACAGGTTGTTGAGGGAAGATCTATGCCTGGCATACAAGGCGCTATCAGACTCCACTCTGATGGAACTCCTGCATATCTATAAAACAAACAGCACCAGAATTACCCATTCTAAAGATATAAATCTTGCCTGTGGTATAAATAGGAACACTGAAGAGGCAGGTATGTATCCCAGGGACTATCCCTTCTTTGAAACAGGGTTCCTCATCTATGTGAAACAGAGTTCCTCCCTAACCCAATTCAAGTGTAATTTGGACAACTGGATGGGGAACTGGAAATTCATCC